>NC_057724.1:76478397-76487650 GCF_004010195.1 Chiloscyllium plagiosum | reverse complement strand
TCAAATCCATCGAATTCAGCACCGCCTTCCTAACCTGCAATCTTCTTCCCGACCTCTCCACCCCCACCCCAGCCTGTCCTATCACCCTCACCTTGACCTCTTTCCACCTATCACATTTCCGACGCCCCTCCCCCAAGTCCCTCCTCCCTACCTTTTATCTTAGCCTGCTGGACCAACTTTCCTCATTCCTGAAGAAGGGCTAATGCCCGAAACGTCGATTCTCCTGTTCCCTGGATGCTGCCTGACCTGCTGCGCTTTTCCAGCAACACATTTCCATCTGTGTACATGTAAACTTGGTGATGGGATTTTCGCCTCCATGGAGTTATTACACCTTGTTAATGATGTTCACATTCAAAGAACATTTAAAAACTGTACACAGCAATTTCTTGACCCTCATTGGTGAAGAGATGTTGTGTTTGTGAGGTTCAAATCATTCAGCATCTTCAAAGGTATCTATTCTTTGTCGCAAGTTGTTGATGGATATGCAAATGAATCAAAAGGTGCTGCACTGGAAAAGCACAGCAGGTCAGGTAGTATCTGAGGAGCAGGAGAATCGACGTTTCAGGCAGAAACCCTTCATCAGGAATGAGGAAGGGCTAATGTCTGAAACATCAACTCTCCTGCTCCTCAGATGCTGCCTGACTTGCTGTGCTTTTCCAGCACCACCCTTTTTGACTGACTCTCCAGCATCTGCAGTCTACACCTTTTCCCTCGATATGGAAACGAATAAGCCCAGCATGTCTAAGCACTTAAGAAGGTCTTAATGTTGAACTTATAACTTTAATTCTTTAAATTTCAACTTTCTAAGGACTGTAAATTTTAACTTTACTTCTTTTTTTCTAACTTTGCACCTATGATTTTGTAGCTCGGTGCCTTTGTAACTAAGATGGTGCTGGGAATGGCAACTTTGTACACTTTTCACTGTACTCCTATATCCCTGTACTCGAGTACATGTGACAATAAAACCTCATTCTAATTCTAATACCAGCATCATTAAACTCACAGACACGATCCCTGCTAATTCTAGGCCATTGTGTAATCAAACAAGTTGAGAAATACTTAGCTTTGAAAAATGACATTCAAAAGCTGATTGAAGTGCCTTGTTATGATGCTTTG
The DNA here is from genome assembly GCF_004010195.1 of Chiloscyllium plagiosum. NCBI lineage: Eukaryota > Metazoa > Chordata > Chondrichthyes > Orectolobiformes > Hemiscylliidae > Chiloscyllium > Chiloscyllium plagiosum. The sequence goes on along the minus strand of NC_057724.1, from coordinate 76,486,534 downwards.
AGTTCTAAGTCCCACGACACTGCTGGATAAATGTTAACCAGGGAATAATATGACAGTCGTTATTGACCAGAAATTCTTTTTGTGAGGAGAGTGGACTTAACCCTTACCTCTCATGTTCACTTGCCTGCAGTTTTATCAATAGCATCTATATAGTAAGGATGAGATTAGTCTGGAAGTGAAACCAATCAGGATGATACGAATCGTTGGCACATCTTAATCTCCTTGGAATTTGTAATGTTCATCCCAATGGATTAGAAAATCAGCTTCAGTGTGAAAAGGAAGAATTGCAAAAAGCTCGGAGAAAGGGGAGAGTGGTAACAGAGACAACAGGTCCGATTTCAATATGGAACTGACACATCATAATAGGATAAGTGACCTCCTTTCCAGCTAGGCTTTTCTGTATTCACTCTAAAAACATTAAAAATATTGCACAGCTGCTCCTAAAATATTATGATGAATACAACTAATCTCTTTATGTTCTTAAGTAACCTTGACAGTGGTTCTGTAAAAATAAATCATCAGTGCTGTTTATTTATAAACCTGCCACATCCTTGGAGATGGTTTTGCTTTCATTTTAATCATTGCTGGCTTTGGTATTTATTATTGAAATCTATTTCACTGACCTGCTCTTGGCTCTGTAGAGTTAATGAAACCACCAAGTGCTTACATTGTAAACTTTCTCCAATATTTAGGTTTGCGCACCTTAATAATGTTAAAAGTCAGATGGTACTAAGTCACTTCGCCAGACGAAGGGACAGCATTCTGAAAGGTTGTGATTTCAAATAAACATGTTGAACTATAACCTGGTGTCATGTGACTTGTGACCTTGTCCACTCCAGTCCAACACTGGCACCTCCACGTCATGGCCGCCTCAATGATGTAATTTTCTTAACGTCTCGGAAAAAGAATTAATTAATTTTCTTTTAAAAAATTTCGGTTCTCAAGGATAGAATGAAAACCAATTCAACAAAGCAAAGCAACACTTCTTCCTGAACAAACATTCATTCATTACCTAACTCAAGGAATAACGGGGACATTGAAAAGTATTCACTTTAATGTAGACCTGGTTTGATAATCTTCAAATAATAATGGAAAACCTAGATTTTGTATTAATATTTCAGAAGGTATTATTACATCTATTTGAGAATATGTACAAGGTCATTTGGTTTTATTGGATGGCCCGGAATGGATGCAGTTAGAATACATTAGTGAGAAAGTGATGATTTAGTTATAGAGAGTTCAGGTTGTTTTCCGGTTAACAGATGGGATATCAGTCTTAGACACTGAACCTCAAGATAGAGAGAATAGCTTTGGAGAGGAAATGGCACCAAATTATCAGAAGGATTCCAGGATTAAGAGGATTCTAATACCAGGATAGCTGAGTTGACTTCACTTTGTTTCCCAAATGTTTAGAGGTTGAAGGGATGATGTAATTAAGTTAAAGTAAAATGAAAAAGGGAGTTATTGGTGTACAGACAGAGAAACAGCATCACCTGGTACAGGAGTTAATGACAAGGAGAATTCACCAAAAAATTAGAGCTAAGTCAGGTAGAATTCAAATCAGGAAATAATTTTTCATGGAAAGGATAGAAAATGAGGAAATCTTTAGATATCAGATCAATTAGAATTTTGAACATGGATGAAACAACTCCACAGAGGCTGGAACCCTGTCACCAAGTCACCCTTCATTTACACATGGAAAATCCTCACTCAAAACCAGCTCTGAGAATATCTGACACTCCTCTTTTTATCTGTCAGTCAGGGCTCCCTGATTAGACCAGATTCACAGCCCCAATCAGGGAACTAATAACCTATGAGATCCATTTGGCTGACCTTGTTGATTATCACCACAATGGAGGCTGCCAGTTGTTTGGGATATGAGAGAGTTGAGGGAAACAGAGAAAACGTCAGAGAATGGAGTTGAAGGACAGATCCACTATGAACTCACTGAATGTCAGAAAATGCTCAAGGGGCTAAATGGCCTCTTCCTGATACTATGCTCCAAAGAAAAGAAGGTTCAGAGGAGGATTACTGAAATAATATCCAGTGTAGTAGATAGTTATGATGGTCAGAGCCAGAGTTCAGTTCAGGGTTAGCTGTTTGAAGAGCTTAAAATTGTTAAGGGGCGAGTCTCCACCTGTACAGCTCAAAACTTTTCGTTAACTATTTGACAGAGAAGGAGGTGAGGAGTTTAATTTGCCCGAGTGGAGAATTTGGTTTGCTGTTGCCGCTCCTGAGGAATTATTAGAAGCTCAAGTCACAGAAAGGCTGATCACAAGACTAATGCAAAGTGTTCAGAAACAAAAACAAAAATTGCTAGAAAAGTTCAGCAGGTCTGGCAGCATTTGTGGAGAGAAATCAGAGTTAACGTTTCGGGTTCAGTGACCCTTCCTCAGAACATTTGTTTCCAATTTCTCGCCAGTTCTTTCTCCACAGTTCTTTTAGTTTTTAGTACAAACAGTTATTGTCTCTCAATGAGAAACATTAACCTGGCAGGCCAGACTCCACTGTCATCTTGCTCCATCAATTCTTACTACGATGTAATTTGCTACATCATGACATAGCTCCGTGCACATGCTCAGTAGGTCAGGCATGCAGTTGGAATCATTGACTCTTTACTCCACACCTCCCCCAGCTCCACTCTTCCTACAAACTCTTTACCTCATGAACTATTGACAGTTTCAACCCAATTCCTACTTCTTCACTCCCACATCTCTATCGTCTGAGGTGTCAATCTTCAAGACCGTTATTGGATTTTTTTATTGGACCATGGATGTGGACATTGGAGATTAGACCAGCCTTTATTGCCCAGAGGGCAGCTCAGAATCAACCCCATTGTTGTGAGTCTGGAGTCACATGTAGGCCAGCTCAGGTAAAGATGGCAGATTCATTCTCTAAAGGGCATTAGCAAACCAGATGACTATTTCCAACAATCATCAACAATTTCATGGTCATCAATAGACTCCTAATTCCATGTTTTTGTTGAATTATTGACTGTCGGTGTATCTATTAGTTTATTTTGTTCTTCCCTGCCTGTCATTATTCAGCTTTCATTTCCTGGATTATTATTTGGATCTCCTGCCTTGACTCCAACTCTTGATTTGCTACATCTTCCCAAACCTGGTTCCTCACCCCAACCATTCAGTTCAAAGCCCCTCTACCTCCCAACTGAGACCATTTGCCTTACAGTTGGTTCCAACCTGCCTCAGAAGCCGATCATCCCAAGGTACAGCCCCTGATTACTTCTTCATCTGAACCAACACAATTCTTAGAAGAGAAATATAATGCACTGAAATCTTAAAGCTCACTCTCTTTCATATGGTATACTGAGGAAAATTAGTGCACTGCCTTTAACAATTGGTTTTGTCCCCAGTGGAGAAGGTTACTTTCCTAAGGCATTTGTCAGCTCTAGAATCTTTACTGTTTAGATCTTTGTTTCTCTCCTGAAATAGAACTTCAAAACTTCCATGGCTAGCTGATGAAATTCACACGCAGATTGTAGCTTACATCTCTCCAGGTCAAAAACTTGTGAATTTTCAATATATGCTTTGATCCAAATTGGATTAAGTTTCTCATTTTCCTTGGCCAGCTGGTAGTTCACAATTACTGAATTATCTCACGATGGGCTGCTTACAAATTGCATTCATCAAATTCATCTTCAGCTTCTTTGCTCAACATTGTAAACCAGAGGCAAAGTCTACTGCCTTGGGAACAGGGCAGCTGGTGGAACAGAAATGTAATGAATAAATATGGAATTAAAAACTCATCTGAGAAATAGTGACTGAGAAACTGTTATCAGTTCTCAGCCGGTTCATTAATGTCCTTTATGGAAGGACATCTGCCATTTTGACCTGGTCTGGCCTACATGTAACTCTTTAGAGGGGGTGATGGGCTAGTGGTATAATTGAGGAGAAAGTGAGGACTGCAGATGCTGGAGATCAGAGCTGAAAATGTGTTGCTGGAAAAGCGCTGCAGGTCAGGCAGCATCCAAGGAACAGGAGAATCGACGTTTGCTGCGCTTTTCCAGCAACACATTTTCAGCTAGTGGTATAATTGCCCGATTTATTAATTCAGATAATCCAGGTAATGTTCTGGGGATCTGGGTCACATCACGCTGTGGCAGATAGTTAAATTTGAATTCATAATGATCTGGAATGAAGAATCCAGTTGTGACCCCAAAGCCATTGTGCATTATTGAGGAAAACCCTATCTGGTTCACTAATGTCACAGAGTCATAGAGGTGTACAACATGGAAACAGACTCTTTGGTAGAACCCGTCTATGCCAACCAAATATCCCAACCCAATCTAGTCCCACCTACCAGCACCCAGCCCATATCCCTCCAAACTCTTCCTATTCATATATCCATCCAGATGCCTCTTAAATGTTGCAATTGTACCAGCCTCCACCACTTCCTCTGGCAGCTCATTCCAAGAACGTACCACCCTCTGCGTGAAAAGGTTGTCCCTTAGGTCTCTTTTATATCTTTCCCCTCTCACCCTAAACCTATGCCCTCTAGTTCTGGACTTCCTGACCCCAGGGAAAAGACTTTGTCTACTTATCCTATCCATGCCCCTCATAATTCTATAACGTCACTATTCAGCCTCCGACGCTCTAGGGAAAATGGCCCCAGCCTATTCAGCCTCTCCCTGTAGCTCAGATCCTCCAACCCTGGCAACATCCTTGTAAATCTTTTCTGAACCCTTTCAAGTTTCACAACATCTTTCCGATAGGAAGGAGACCAGAATTGCATGCAATATTCCAACAGTGGCCTAACCAATGTCCTGTACAGCCGCAACATGACCTCCCAACTCCTGTACTCAATACTCTGACCAATAAAGGAAAGCATATCAAACGCCTTCCTCACTATCCAATCTACCTGCGACTGCACTTTCAAGGAGCTATGAATCTGCACTCCAAGGTCACTCTGTTCAGCAACACTCCCTAGGACCTTACCATTAAGTGTATAAGTCCTACTAAGATTTGCTTTCCCAAAATGAAGCACCTCGCATTTATCTGAATTAAACTCCATCTGCCACTTCTCAGCCCATTGGCCCATTTGGTTCAGATCCTGTTGTAATCCGAGGTAACTTTCTTCGCTGTCCACTACATCTCCAATTTTGGTGTCATCTGCAAACTTACTAATGGTACCTCTTATGCTCACATCCAAATCATTTATGTAAATGACAATAAGTAGACGGAAGGTAGGGAGGAGGGACTTGGGGGAGGGGCGTTGGGAATTCGATAGGTGGAAGGAGGTTAAGGTGAGGGTGATAGGCCGGAGAGGGGGTGGGGGCGGAGTGTGGCCAAGTGGTCTAAAGTGCCGATTCAAATTCCAGTCACTACGAAGGCCTAGGCTTGAATCCCACTGTTGCCAGCTTTATCGGCATGTGCTGTGTTTAAATCCAACACAACAAAGCGAGTTTCCTTCTTGGGAATTGGTTTAGTTCAGTTGGCTGGATCATTAGTTTACAGAGTAGTGTGATGCTATCAGTGTGGGTTCAATTCCCATCACCAGTTTGAGGTTACCGTAAAGGACTCTCCTCCTCAACTTCTTCCCTCACCTGAAGTCTAGTGGGCCTCAGGTTAAATCCCCATTAGTCATTTCCACTATGGTCTGGTAAGGCCATGGTGACACAACAAATATTCCAGCTCATGCTGAGAAATTTCAACCAAAATTCAGAGCAGGAATCTGTTGCCTTCAGTTTGCTGGTTGCACCAAAGCTCCTGTACATTGCACACCAGGTACCAACATCTCATGAACACTGGCCACCCATGGACCCCATGTCCATGGACATTGGCATCCAACATTGGCCAGCCTTTAACAACTTACATGGCACATCTTCACTCCACTTAGAGTGTGCATCTACACTTTGATGCTACACCTTGGGCTGCACCTGCAGATAGAATTGTAATGCTGCTGGAAGGACAATGTTCACTTAGGAGCTGGACCTGGCTGCATCTCCAGGCACTTGGTAGTCTCTGTCATAGTGACGACTCATTCTGAGCCTACCTGCTCACAGCATCCCTGACTTTCCATTGCTTTGCCTTCCCTTTGTGTGCTTTGCTCCCTCAGCCAGAGCTAACAGGCTGATATTACTTATTTCTTGCCTTGCTTTAAATCACAGGCAGGAAGCTTGTCATGGTGGTCAGAAGCCCTCAGTCATGTCAAAGGGGATAGCCTTTGCTCAGGGGTCCTAGCATCTGATCCCAGTCCAAGGGCTTGGACACTGTCAATGGGCTGCTCAGGGCTGTCTGAGTCAGAACCCTCACCAGGTAAGGGGTGATGAGTCAAATGTTGGTCAGTCCCCCGCCTGTCTCGACCCTTTCTGCCCTATTAACCATTGCTTTCCTCCTGGAATGAGAAAGCGGCAGGAATTAAGAGAGATGTAGTTGGGTGGCATTGCCGTGACTTTTGGTACAGGTGAGAAGCTGTCCCAAGTGAGTGAGTGTGTGAGTAAGCAGTACGCAGGGCTGGCAGGGTTAGCGGTGTTGGGGGCTGTGTGGAGAACATGGAGAGTGGTACGGCAGGAAGGGAGGTAGGAGGATTGGATTGAAGGGAGGTGAATGCAGATACAGAGATGGAGTGAGTGGGAGATATTGGAGAGATAAGACGACAATGACCCCAGGTGGCAACCTCAGACCAGTCTGGAGGGTCTGGTGCTGTGGCTCCCTCTGCTGGCCCTGAAGGAAGAAGACATTCCATGTCTACACTCCACTTGCCAAGATCTCCATGTCCCTTCTTGCAAAGTAGGATGAAAATTTCCCCCGTCTGCCACGTCTGGGGCAAAGTTCAGGAACCATGCAGGGCAGCTCCAAATCAACAGAAGTCGTCTGGGTACACAATGGCCTTTCAAAGATAGTGCTAAGGCAAGGCATACTGGTTTTTCAGTGGATATCTATGAGTGATAAGTTATTTTAAGACTGATACATGATAAAATGGAGATAGTGTTGGATAGACATTCCTTGTGTGAGGGACTCAAAAAGGTAGGTAATTCACAGAATCATCACAGAATCCCGACAGTGTGGAAATAGGTGATTTGGCCCATCCAAGTCCACACTGACCCTCTGAAGAATATCTTACCAGAACCAAAACACCCTCCTATCCTATCCCAGTAACTCTGCATTTCCCATGGCTAACCTGCACATCCTTGGATACAATGGGCAATTTAGCATGGCCAGTCCACCTAACCTGCACATCTTTGGACTGTGGGAGACAATCAGAGTGCCCCGAGGAAATCCAAGCAGTCATGGGGAGAATTGCAAACTCCACATAGACTGTGATCCGAGGGTCCCTGACACTGTGAGGCAGCAGTGCTAATCACTGAGCCACTGCGTTGTCTGGTAATTAGTCAGTCACATTTGGCAGGATACAGCAAGGAACCTCGATTGGCTTCATTGCAAGAGTCCCTCCAAAAACGCAACATAACTCACACTTAAGCCAAAAAAAGAAATAAGATTCAGCCCAGGATCATTAAGAATTTGCTTATAAATCTGTTTTTCATTGTCTGTGCTCTGCTGCTCAGAAATAACTGTTGGTAAAGATCCATTTGTGTATTCCTGAGTCTGTTCATAGTTTTTGCAAGTTGAATACTTTACAGAAAACCTTTTATCCCAATGTGTAACTTCCAAAAAAGGTGAGAACCAACTGCGAAATACAAATTTGAGTTTCAGTCCCCTTTCATTGCAACCTTAATTTCAGGTCAGATGGATTCTTGTTTACTAATGGCTTCACAAATTATTTAAGACAGTATTTTTTAAAAGTTATTTTTAGACCATGAATGGTTCCAGATATTAAAATCAAATGAAATTGACTATTAATAGTTTATGGATTAGTGGTGCTGGAAGAGCACAGCAGTTCAGGCAGCATCCAAGGAGCAGCGAAATCTCCTAGCAGAGGGCTTTAGGGAACATCTCCGGGACACCCGCACCAATCAACCACACCGCCCTGTGGCCCAACATTTCAACTCCCCCTCCCACTCTGCCGAGGACATGGAGGTCCTGGGCCCCCTTCACCGCCGCTCCCTCACCACCAGACGCCTGGAGAAAGAACGCCTCATCTTCTGCCTCGGAACACTTCAACCCCAGGGCATCAATGTGGATTCCAACAGTTTCCTCATTTCCCCTTCCCCACCTCA
>NC_057724.1:76466174-76478390 GCF_004010195.1 Chiloscyllium plagiosum | reverse complement strand
TTGGGGAGGAGATTGGCGTGGGGGGCGGAGATCAGCATGTGGGCGGGGTTAGATGTGGGGGTGGAGATCGTCACAGGGTGGAGATCGGCATGGGGACAGGGTTAGATGTGGGGGTGGAGATCGTCACAGGGTGGAGATCGGCATGGGGACGGGGACGCATGCGGCATGGTCGTTGTGCAGGCGAGTGACGTCACTGAGGGTGGAAGTTGATGCGGCGACGGCAGAAACGGTGTTGTTCCCAGTGGTTGTGGACCCCACGGAGGCCGCGAATCTGCCGCGAATCTGTCGGTCTTCCTGGCAACCGTGGAGGCGGTTGTCTGGGTGGCGATCGCAGAGGCTGCATGGTCGGTGGGGGCGGAAGTGACGTCATGGTTCGTGGCAGCGGTTGCTGCAGTGGCTGCATGGGTAATGGCGCCGGAGTGGTTCCGGAGGCCGATGGAAAATACTGGAACGGTTGAGGAATCCGGTATGGCTAGGAAGAACTGTTTGTTTAGTGTATGGATTCTTCTGAGGATGAAGGAAAGTAGAGGTCCTTTGCAGGTCTGTGAGAGTGTTATCCATATCGGAAATTAAAGACAGTAAGTACCAAAAACTTTCATGTACTTACCCCCACACTCAGGATTCTGTACTATTCCCACTGCCTCAGTGTTTCAATGAAACAGATTATGGAAAGCCTCTGAGATCTCCTTCATGCATGACTGAAGCTCCCTTTCCATCTCCATAATTACAAAGTCCTCAGAGGCTGTTGCCGATAGAAAGTTCTAAGGCTTTACTGCTATTTGTTTGTGATTCAACTGCCTGAAGCTCCCCTTCAGCTGCTTTGGGTCAGTGTTAGGGAGTATCCAATTTGTGCTGGCACATTAAATTAGTGTGCAAGACTGACAGTTGTTTTAACTTCAGTTAGTTTCTGGTGGCTTTGCCAGGCCCGTGTTCATCTCTATTGGGTGTTGAGTAGTGGCTGACAGCAGCTAAGACCTCAGGACTCTGTCTCTTTCACTTCCGCTGCGGTGCTAAGGGCATCACCACAGGATGGAATCTGGAATGGTTGCTGTAACCCATGAGGAAGTTTAAAACAAGGTAACAGAGGTATTGGCCACATTATAGGATCCCCACAGTGTGGAAACAGGCTATTTAGCCAAATAAGTCCACACTGATCCTTCAAAGAGTATCCCCCTGCCTCCAATCCATTCCCCTACCCTATTACTCTACATTTACCCCTGACTAATGTAATCTACACATCCCTGAACACAATGGGCAATTTAGCATGGCAAATTCACCTAACCTACACATCTTTGTGACTGTGGGAGGAAACCGGAGCACCCGGAGGAAACCCACGCAGACACGGGGAGAATGTGCAAACTCCACACAGACAGTCACCCAAGGCTGGAATCGAACCCAAGTCCCTGGCACTGTGAGGCAGCAGTGCTAACCACTGAGCCACCATGCCACCCTCCAACATAAAACTGACACTCCTCAATAGAGGCAACGCAGACATCATCATCATTGTTGCTGCCATCAAAAGGAACAGGAAAATCCAACATCCTTTCTTCCAACAAATTGTCACCATCAGGCAGCTTCATTCTTTTCCACTTTTTTTTTAAACAAAGGCCTGGAATGTGTTATGGACCAGCCCAGCTCCCCTCAAAATGTTCTAGTAAGTTGGCCCACACCCTAAATTTTTCTTATTTTAAAGGAAGATGTGAAATCCTGTGTTGCAGATGCAATGTGACTCGTCAAATTCCTCGACATTAAACAAAGCACAATTTATTTAAACTCTATAGTGGAAATACAACCAAGGAAAGAGGGATTTACAATAATTTAACTTTATTGGAAAACTTAATTGAATAATAGATACAGTACCCATTACTAATTAACTAATTAATAACTAATTAGTTACTAATTTAGTAACATCCCATTAATATTCTCCTTGGCAAAAACGCAGATTCAGAAAAACAGATTTTGACTCACTTACAATCAAACAGCGTAGAAAGAGAACTCCCCCCCTCCCCCACCCCCAGCCTATTGGCTGTAATTGAGAGAGTGAAAAGTAGCTGCCACTTCTTCAAGCTCACAGCAGCAATTGCATAAAGTTAAAATATTAAAAACTAGAAACCTTGGTTTGGTGAGAACCTGACACCACCCATTCAGGCTACTTCTATTGTTTCAACTTTAAAACAAAACCCAAGCCCTACTCAAGCAGTTTAGAGTCATAGTGCCAAAGAGATCTACAGCATAGAAACAGACCCGTCGGTACAACTCATCCATGCTGACCAGATATCCTAACCCAATCTAGTCCTGCCTGCCAGCACCGGCCCATATCCCTCCAAACACTTCCTATTCATATACCCATCCAAATGCCACTTAAATGTTGTAATTGTACTAGCCTCCACCACTACTTATGGTAGCCCATTCCATACCCGTACCACCCTCTGTGTGAAAACATGGTAGCCCATTCCATACCCGTACCACCCTCTGTGTGAAAACATTGCCCATTAGGTCCCTTTTATATCTTTCCCCTCTCACCCTAAACCTATGCCCTCTAGTTCTGGACTCCCCCACCCCAGGAAAAGGCTTTGTTCATTTCTCCTATCCATGCCCCTCATGATTTTATAAACCTCTATAAGGTCACCCCTCAGCCTCCAACTGTCCAGGGAAAACAGCTCAAATCCTTGTAAATCTTTTCTGAACCCTTTCAAGTTTCACAACATCCTTCCTATAGGAAGGAGACCAGAATTGCACGCAGTATTCCAAAAGTGGCCTAACCAAAGTCTTGTACAGCTGCAACATGTCAGGTCTCAGCCTTATTTAAACCAACATCATCTTGACAGAGTTCTGTATGCACTTGCTCAGTAGCTATTGTCAGAGTGAAAGGTAATGTTACCACAGTCTCACCTTTCAGCTGCTCTCTCCTTTGACAGAGACAATTGGTTTAACCTGAGGGTCACCACACCTCAGGCAATGGGAAAGGTTCTGAAGAAAGTTCCTTCATGGTAACCTTAGTCGGTACAGGATTGAGCCCACGCTATTGGCATCACTTTGCATTATAGATCAGCCATCCAACCAAATAAGCTAACTCATCCCTGTTTCTCATTACCGTCGTTAATCCTTTATTTCACAGTTGTCAAGATGATTTTATCTGCTTATATAGAGTCACTGCAACCTTTGAAGTCAGTTGCCAGTTTATTAAGGCAGTCGAGATCCAAAAGGGAACTGAGTCATTTGCTGGAGGAGGTTGCCATAATAACTGAGTGGGAAAGGGAGTTTGGCCAATTGGGTGATAAATTTCCGATTCCTCTTAACCCTCTCAAACTCATTTTGACGGCTTCCAGATACCAGAGAAGAATTACTCAGAGTTCCTCTTCCTTTTTGCCAGAGAAAACCAAGCATGTCTTATGTTACCTTGTCAGTCAGTGGGAAACGTCATCATTGGAGCAGGAGGAATGAAAGTGAGTTATAACCAATTGTGTTAAACATGCTCACAGTGATTCGTCTGTTCAATACATTCAAATGGCTCCATAGCTACAACCCTCCTAATCCTGGAGCACCCTGCCTCTGCCTGCCTCTCATTTTGGCCTGTCTGTTGTGCCCAGTTTCAATTGCTCCAGCACTGGTGATTGTGACTTCAATTGCCTCAGGCCAATGCTCTGGAGTCTCTATCTTGGTCTCTTCACGTCTTTAAAAACTCTCCTTTTTAAGATGCACCTTCATATCTACTTCTTTATCCCAAGCCTTCGTGTGAAATTGTGATCAATAATGCTCTTGTGAAGTGTTTTGGGATGATTTAGAATGCTAGTTAAATGCAAATGTTAGACACTGTTGTTTATTCATGGTCTGATTTAGCATCAGCTGTAAAGATAACTGGGCACAGGATAAAGCTAAGCTTCCGTGATTCACAGACAGGCCATTTCAATAGAGAAGACCATTTTAAATCTAATGATGCTGCGGTGTAATAAAACTGAATGGAAAAGGCTTAAATGTTGTTTGTAACAGCGATGTCCCTGCTTTCTTGTTGGAACATATATGCTAAGAACATTAAAATGTAATAGTTGCTTTTATTAGTATTGCTGAAAAGAAGACACATTTTGTGGAGTCTATTTGTCCTGCAATCATCAAGACAATTAGCGTAAAATATTAAAATAAACATTGCCTGTCTCTGCATTGCTAGAAGACTCATATAGTACAGAAACAGGCCCTTCGGCCCACCAGGTCTATGCTGACCAATAAACACCAAACCTCACTAATCCCATTTACCTAGACGAAGTCCATAGCCCACTGAGCCCCGGTATTTTAAGTGCCTGTCCAGGTGCTTCTTTAATATTGCAAGAATACTGCCTCCATCACACTCTCAGTCAGCATGTTCTATGTTTCTACCAGCCTCTAGGTGAAAAATATCCTTTCTCAGGTCTCCTCTAAAGTACTCACTCCTCACCTTAAACTGATGCCCTCTGGTCTTAGATACATCTGCCCTGGGAAAGAGCTTCTCACAACTACCCTGTGTATACCTCTCATAATATTGTATACCTCAGCTGGATACCCCTTCTCAGTCCCCTCTGCTCCAGGTAAAACAAACCAATCCAGTCTCTCCTCATGATGGAGACTTTCCATCCCAGGTAACATTCTGGTGAATCTCTTCTGCACCCTCTCCTGTGCAATCACACCCTCCCGATAGAGTGCCAAGCAGAACAGTACACAGTATTCCATCTGTGGCTGAACCAATGTTTTATAACATTGTCACAAGGTTTCCTTGCTCCTATATTCTTTGCATTGTGTAATGAAAGCAAACATCCCGTATGCCTTCTTCCCCATCCTCTCTATCTGTGCTGACACCTTCAGGGATCGACAGACTTGTACACCTTTTATTCCTCAGTAGGCCTTGGAGACCTACAATTCATTGTATATATGCTTCCCTTATTAGACGTCTCAAAATGCATCAACTCGCACTTATCAGGATTAAATTCCATCTGCCATTGCTTGGCTAAATTTACCAGCTGATCAATAATCAGACTACAAACAGAGACCATCCTCCTCTTAGCGAGTTTTGAGAAGGTTCTAGATGTAGGTTTGCTCGCTGAGCTGGAAGGTTCATTTCCAGACGTTTCATCACCATACTAGGTAACATCACCAGTGAATCACTGGTGTTAATGATCCACTTTCTATTTATGTGTTTAAGTTTCCTTGGGTTGGTGATGTCATTTCCTGTGGTGATGTCACTTCCTGTTCTTTTTCTCAGGGAGTGGAAAATGGGATCCAAGTCACCGTGTTTGTTGATAGAGTTCTGGTTGAAATCTGCTTGTTTGGGCTTGTTGCTGAGAAATCGACGGTGTGTGTTCTTTGGGTAACCATTATTTTTGAATACACTGTATACGCGATTTTCCTCTGCTCTTCATAGTTCCTCTGTGCTGCAGTGTGTGGTGGCTCATTGAAATAATGTTCTAATGCAACTTCATTTGCGGATGTTAGGGTAATTCCTTCTGTAGTTCAGTATTTGGGCCGGATGTGTTGTTTTCCTGTACCCGCTGGTTTGAAGTTCCCCATTGGCTGTTCACTCTACTGTGACATCTAGGAATGGCAGTTTGTTGTTGTTTTCCTCCTCTTTAGTGAATGTTACTCCAGTAAGGGTATTATTGATGGTTTTGAAGGTTTTCTCCAATTTGTTTCATTTAGTGATGACAAAGGTGTCATCCGTGTAGAGGTGGATGTTTGGGTAGGATGGTTGGCAGAGCTGTTTGTTAGAGTCTCTGCATTACTGCTTCTGCTCAGAACCCTGATATCGGAGATCCCATGGGTATTCCATTGGTTTGTCTGTAGGTTTTGTTGTTGAAGGTGAAGTGGGTGATAAGGCACAGGTCCACTGGCTTGATGACATTGACCTTGCTGATGAAGTTGGTGGTGTTTGGTTACATCAAAGGAGACCATTATTTCATCCTCTTCTACCTTGATGTCTTTGATGGTCTTCAGGAATTCCTGGGTGGAGTGAATGGAGTGTTTCAGTCTTTATTGTATCTCCTTGGCCAATCTGTAAGTTGGTGTTCCAGGTAGCGAGACTATGGGTCTGGGGGAGGAGGAGGGCTCCTGGTTTGTGAATTTTGGGTAATCCATAGAAGCATGGTGTGTTGCATCCATCTGGTTTCATTTTTTGGAAGTCAGTTTTATTTATTTTCCAGATTTCTGAAGTTATTTTGGGTAGGTTCTCTGGTTGTGGAGTTGGGGTCTATCGCCACTTGTTGGTAAATGTTGGTATCTGCAAATAGTGCGTTTGCTTTCTCAATGTAGTCTCTTTGATTTAAAATGACTGTCAAGTGTCCTTTGTCTGCAGGTAGGATAACAATGTTTTTATCTTTTTTTATCCTCCTCCATTAACAATACCAACAAATTTTGAGTCATCTGCAAACTTACTAATTGTACTTTCTACATCCACATCCAAGTCATTATTGTACACAGCAAACATGAAGGGTCGCTACATCAATCCCTTTGTACATTGCTGGTCACAGGGTTCCAATCACAAAAGCTACCCTCCAGGATTGCCCTTTGCCTCCTGTTTGGAAGCCAATTTTGGATCCAGTTTGCCAAACTGCCTCGGATCCCGTTAGCTTTTATCTTTTGGAACAACCTTCCAATGTCAGATCTTATCAAAGGCCTGACTGAAATCCATGTAAAGTACATCAACTGCACTACTCTCATCTGCATTCGCAATGAAGAAAGATTGTGTAGCCGGGGATATCAAGTATATAGTCACCTTTTTAAAACAATTGAATTCAACTAGTCAGGCAGTATCTTTCTGTGCTGGCTATCCATGCTCAATCCCTACATTTTCAATCTTGTCCATCACAATTTTTCACCAATAATTTCCCTTCCACTTACATCCAACTATCTGCTCAGTAATGACCTGGCCTATCCCTGCTTCCCTTCTTGAACAAAGGAACCACACTCGCTTATTCTCAATCATCTGGCACTTCATCTGTGGCTAGTGAGGTATTAAATATCTCCACCAGGGTTCCAGCAATCTCCCACCTTGCCTCCCAAACATGTCTGGGATACATCTCCTCAGGCTCTGGGGATTATACACCTTTATGCTCACTAACCTCGATGCGTTCTGGAACTCACCATCCCAACTGATGGCTACATGATCTTTCTCCGTTGCGAATGCAGATGAGAAATATTTATCTCAGACCTCGCCCACATCCACTGTCCCCACCAATAGATTGCCCTTTTGGTCCATGATATGTCCTAAGCTTTTACTGGTAAACCTCTTACCCAAAATATAAAAAGCCTTGGGGGTTTTCCTTGATCCCAGCAGCCAAAGATATTCCATGGCCCTCTTTGCCCTCCTAATTTCCTTTTTAAGCGCTCCCCAACACCCTCTACACTCTTGAAGTGCTTCCCCTGTTTTTAATGTGCTATAACCGGCATTTGCTTCCTTCTTTGTCTTTATCAATCTCTTGGTATCCCTTGACATCCAGAGTTCCTTAGATCTGCTGATCCTGCCATTCTCACTTGGAGGAACATGCTGGCCCTGAATCTTCGCTATGTTACTTTTAAAAGATTTCCACTTCCAAAACATAAACATATGTGCGAGTGGTGGCTCCCAATCTATGTTTGCCAGATCATGTCTGACGATATTGAAATGGGCCAAATTGACCTAGATCACATGGGTCCTTAGCTTCTTTGCCCACCTGCCAGTGTGCAGATTTGTGTTTGCAGATATATTCAATTTTGTTCAAAAAAACCACACAATCTATCGGCAGTCAATATTTTTTGTAATCCATGTGACATTTTATAAATCCTCCTTTGGAAATAGAACCAGTCTGATTCAAGATTGGAATCCACACAGATTCTAACCTCACACCTTTAATGCATTGTCTGAGCTGAGATATCACCTTTTTTTTATAAAAACTTTAAGTTCCCTCAGGAATGTGACTTGAAAGAAGTTCTGGGATTTACATATTAATTAATCAAAATCTGCAGCCTATTCTAAAAGATGAAAGACTTTATAGCAATCTAGCTTTGTTCAATATATCCTCTCAGTGTAAGACACTATGACCTTTTGCTATATATTCTTACGATCCTGCTCCACAGCTTTCTGATAAAGGAACTTCCAAATAAATCTGTTGGATTATAACCTGATATTGTGTGATTTTTTTTTAACATCTATCATGAGACATTGCCATGTGATGTGGGCAGGATTTACTGTACATTGTCAAACTGCACTGAGTGGATGGAGAATAGGAATATTGTCATGTGATAAGCAACTGGGATTCCAAAACTGATCTTCAGTATATCAACACCAACCTCAACTACAGCCCAAGACAAACATGGTATCAACTGAAACCAAAACAGAATTTGCTGGAAAAGCTCAGCATGTCTGGCAGCTGAGGAAGCTCTGAGTAAAGGTTGCTGACCTGAAATCTTAATTCTGATTTCTGTTCACAGCTGCTGCCAGACCTGCTGAGCTTTTCCAGCAATTTCTGTTTTTGTTCCTGATTTCCAGCATCCACAATTCTTTCGGTTTTTATTTTGCATCAACTGACTTTGTTCCAGTCTTTCAAAACCCAGAGGGAAAAACCAGGAAAATAAAACCCCACAGGGTTATCATATTGCAGCACTTTTCTGGGGTATGCAAAACAAATCAGATCAGTATGCATCACTCACAAGCTCTACTGGATTTTCCTCCTGAGAACTGGAATAGCTGTAATTGTCCCACATTACCATTATCTTTGCTTTATCATGTAAATTTGTTGTGCTTGCTGTCTGACTTTCCCTTAGATGTTTGGTGTGAAATGACCTTTGGTCAATCAGCATTGACCGACCAACAGACTTGTAGTCTGTTCCCACTGATTACTGCAGCAGTACATGATTTTGATGAATGACAAATTGAGAGTGACAAGGCTTATTTGATTTCATTTTGCTACTGGGAAGACAAGAAGCTGTAGTCCTTTAAGAACCTACCCGCTAGATCTTCAGTGGCACTGTGCTGAATTTACATTAATTTAAAAAGTCACAATGGAACTCAGAGATCGAACAGAAGAAAAGCAATGCTAGTCAGTAAATTAATTCCAAAATAATGAGCAACATCCTCAATTAAAATTTCACTTATATTTTACATTCGATGAATAACCTCTGAAATTTCCTCTCTAACCTTGATGCTGTTGTTTTTTATTTTTAAAGTGAATCTTAATCTCTTTTCCCCAGCTTTTGGTCACCTCTTTTAATACATCCATGTGTGGTCCAATATCATTGCATTTGCTTGTGAATGCTGTTGGGATGGTTTCTGTATTAAATGCATTCTATACAAGTTGTGATTTTTGCTGTTGTTATTCTTACAAGCAGGTGAAGACAGGGAAATTAGTTTTAGGTAAGTTAGGTTAATTAAGTGGCTGTTCTTGACTGATGTGAACCTGATAGGCAGCTGATCATTTTCTGTGCTGTAGACCTCTATGATTCAATGGCTCTAAATCATGCTTTGACTTGGGGTGGCATGGTGGCTCAGTGGTTAGCACTGCTGCCTCACAGCACCAGGGTCCCAGGTTCAATTGGAGCTGAAGATGAATGTCTCTGTGGAGTTTAAATCCAGTAAAGCCTATGAGTGATGCTTACTGGTCTGGCTTGTTTTGCATACCCCAGAACAGTGCTCCAATATGATAACCCCGTGGAATTTTATTTTCCTGGGTTTTCCCTCTGGGGACATGTACTTCCGTGCAATAGAATCCATAGAAGCGCTACAGTGTGGAAATTGGCCATTTTGCGCAACAAGTCTACACATGACTCTCTGAAGATCATCCCATCCAGTTTCACCCTCCTACCCTATCCCTGTAACCCTGTGTTTCCCATGGCTAATCCAACTAATTTACACATCCTTGGACACTATGGGCAATTTAGCATGGCCAATTCACCCTATCCTACATATCTCTGGACACTATGGGCAATTTAGCATGGCCAATCCACCCTAACCTGCATATCGTTGGATTACGGGAGGGATCCCATGCAGAAATGGGTTTCCTCTGCAGTTTTTGTCTGTATGTTTGAAGAGATTTAATGATTAACTTGTTAAGTGCACCTGAAACCATGGTGATTTCTTTTAGAAACAGCCAGAAAGATAACAGTACTTGGAGGCAAATGGAAATTTGTTTACATCAGGAGATTTTACCCCGAAGAACAAAGTAAGCAGAAGTGGATTAGACTTTCACTTTTGAAGGTCAGAGATTGATCCCTTTTCATTAATTAGGAGAAACTCCAACCGCTTGAAGAAAGACCTTTTATTTGGGCAGTGTTTGCAGAAGTGCTGACTGAAGCTGGATATATAGAACATTCCAATGCAGAGTGATCCTGACAGAGTGGGTTCATTTATTGTATCTGTTGCTCCCGATGCGGTCTCCTCTACATTGGGGAGACTGGGCGCCTCCTAGCAGAGCGCTTTAGGGAACATCTCCGAGACACCCGCACTAATCAACCACACCGTTCCGTGGCCCAACATTTCAACTCCCCCTCCCACTCTGCCGAGGACATGGAGGTCCTGGGCCTCTTTCACCGCCGCTCCCTCACCACCAGACGCCTGGAGGAAGAACGCCTCATCTTCCGCCTTGGAACACTTCAACCCCAGGGCACCAATGTGGATGCTACTTTCTCCCCCCCCCCACCCTCCTCTAGCTTATCTCTCCACGCTTCAGGCTCTCTGTCTGTATTCCTAATGAAGGGCTTTTGCCCGAAATGTCGATTTTGCTGCTCCTTGGATGCTGCCTGAACTGCTGTACTCTTCCAGCACCACTAATCCAGAACCTAGAGTGAGTCCAATTCCTACACTGGCTGAGGCTATCATGAAGGACTCTCCTTCTCAACTCTCCCCCTTACCCAAGGTGTGGTGGCCCTCCGGTTAAACCATCACCAGTCCTATGGTCCAGTAAGACATTGACAATGTTACATTTATAGCTTGCTTTCTGATCTTCTAATCGGTGAAGGTAATGGGCCAATGATATTATCACAGGGCTGTTGATCTAGACTTCCAGGCAATGTTCTGGGTTCCTGGGTTCAGGACAGATGGTGGAATTTAAATTACACAAAAGATCAGGAATCAAGAGTCTAAAGAAGCTCATGAATCCATTGTCAATTGTCAGAGAAAAAAAACATCTACAGTTACTGATGCCCTTTTGGAAGGAAATCTGCCATCCTTACCGAAAGAAGGGTTACACCCGAAATGTTGACTTCTCCACCTCCAGATGCTGCCTGGCTTGCTGTGTTCTTCCAGCCTCCTGCCTGTCTACCTTGGATTCCAGCATCTGTAGTTTTTTTTTTGACTTTAATCCTTACCTAGTCTGGCCTACATGTGATTCCAGACCCACAACAATGTGGGTGATTCTTATCTGAGGGATGGGTAATAGAGGCTTAGCCTGGCCAATGACACCCTCGTTCTGTGAGTGAATAAAGAGGAATTCAGGCTTGGAGTTAGAATTGAGCTTCTTCTGCCATTCAAATCCATTGGGGTAAATCCATGAAATAACTTCATCCACCTACTTGGCACTTATTGAACATTCATGGGTATCATTTATGCCCATCCCTCAAAGAGTAGTTAAGAATCAATCAATTGCTGTAGATCTGGAGCCATATGTAGGCTAGACCAGATACAAACTGCAGATTTCCATCCTTAAAGAACATTAGTGAACAGGTTGGGATTTTACAACAATGATGGTATTATGGTCACCATTAGGCCAGCTCTTTATTCCAGATTTTATTGAATTCAAATTCCACCAGCTGACCTGATAAGATTCGAAGCCATATCCTTAGAATATTAGCTTGGGGTTCTGGATTTCTACTACTACGTCACTCACCTCACCACTGTCTCCTCATTGATTTCTCCATGTATCTCAGGGAAAGTAAACCTTGCTGATTTAATCTTTCCTCTTAATCTAATCTTGAGGCCAGGATCATATTCTGTTAATCTGTGTCAGATTTCTTCTAAAAGCAGTATAAGATAGAAATGACCAGAACTGTGCGCAGTAGTCTGTATTTTACGAAACCACAGTTTTATCCAGTTTTATCACCCTGAACAACTTCTCTTTCCAATCCTCCCACTTCCTCCAAACGAAAGGAGTAGCCATGGGCACCCGCATGGGCCCCAGCTATGCCTGCCTCTTCGTAGGATATGTGGAACAATCCATCTTCCGCAATTACACTGGCCCCACCCCCCACCTTTTCCTCTGCTACATCGATGACTGTATCGGCACC
>NC_057724.1:76436788-76464687 GCF_004010195.1 Chiloscyllium plagiosum | reverse complement strand
AAATCCCTCGAACTCAGCACCACCCTCCTAACCTACAATCTTCTTCCTGACCTCTCCGCCCCCACCCCACTCTAACCTATCACCCTCACCTTGACCTCTTTCCACCTATCACATTCCCAACGCCCCTCCCCCAAGTCCCTCCTCCCTACCTTTTATCTTAGCCTGCTGGACACACTTTCCTCATTCCTGATGAAGGGCTTATGCCCAAAACGTCGATTCTCCTGTTCCTTGGATGCTGCCTGACCTGCTGTGCTTTACCAGCAACACATTTTCAGCTCTTTATCCAGCTACAGCCCAGTCTCCTTCATTTTCTGACCTTTTAGCTAACATTCTACTGATCTTTGTTTAGTGCCTAAGGTTTAGATTTACCCTCCACTACAAATTCGCGTGGCAATGAAACAGTGTCTTAAGTGTCACTATGGGAAGAGTCATCTTCCAAATAAGGAATTAGGCGGAGGCCTGGCCTACTCTCCCATTGGCACCATTTTGATGAACTGTGATAAGTTTTCCCTGGATATTAGGCCAAGGATTATCCCCCAATCATCCTCACAAACAAAACTACTTGATGGCTGTACTTTTTGTTTCTGAGCTTGTTTTGTATAAAAACTTAGAATCACTGAAAATAGGAACAGGAGTAGGCCATTCAGCCCTTCCAATTTGCTCCATATGATCATGGCTGATCATCCAACTCAGTGCCCTGTTCTCACTTTCACTCCTTTGATCCCTTTAGCCCAAAGAGTGATTTCTAACTTCTTCTTGAAAACATTTGGCCTCAACCTCTTTCAGTGACAGAGAATTCCACAGGCTCCCCACTCCCTGGGTGAATGGATCAAGAGTGTGGTGCTGGAAAAACACAGCAGATCAGGCAGCATCCAAGGAGTAGGAGAATCGACGTTTTGGGCAAAAGCCCTTCATCAGGAATCACTTTCTGGAGTGACATTTTTTCGCATCTCAGTCTTAATTGGCTTATCCTGTATCCTTAAATTGTGGCCCCTGGTTTTGGACTCCATGGTCATCAGGAACATGTTTCCTGCTTTTTCAATGTCTAATCCGGTCTCTCTTCTTACATCAGTCCTACTATCTCAGGAATTAGACTGATCAACCTCTGTTGCGCTCCCTAAATAGCCAGAGAATCCTGAATAAATTGGCCTCATCCTTCTTCAATGACAACAGTGGCTATATTTCAGAGGTTGCTGTAAACCACTTTGAGAAATCTCAGACCATGTGAAGTGCTCAGCCAGTGCAATGTCATTTTTATTAAAGGTCCCACCGTCTGGTGTCTGTAGAATTTTGTTCCAATTTTCTTTCATGAAATTTCGTCAATTTAGTTTTGGTTTCTCACCTGAAGTGCCAGCATATTGATTCCTTCAAAATAAGACAAGCAATTAAATGTATTGGTTTGTGAATCTAACAGTGACTTGGAGGGGGGGAACTGGGTGGGGGGGGCTTTGTACTTTATATGAGTGAAGCAATAACTCATCAGGAAATTTAAAAAAGTATCACAAATTACCCACACACAGCCACGCTGAAAGGAATTGCCTTCTGTCGTCCCACGTTTTGTTCAGATTGTTGCTGTGATGTGTTTCTGGTATCCTTATTTTCTCTGATTAGTGTCTACTGATGTTTTTTATGATACACAAAGAAACATAATGACCAATGGGACCAGGAAAATCCTCAAAAACAAAACTTAGAACTGCGGATGTGGGAGGGGGTCTGAAACGAACCAAAACAGAAATTAGAACCAGAAATTGACAGAAACCCAGTATGTCTGGCAAAACCAGAGGATATAAAACAAAGTTAATCCAGTGACAACCTGCAGAGTTTTCAAGAAGTGTCACTGTACATGAAATGTTAGATTAGATTAGATTCCCTAGAGTGTGGAAACAGGCCCTTCAGCCCAACCAGTCCACACTGACCCACCGAAGAGCAACCCACCCAGACCCATTTCTCTCTGACTAATGCAGCTAACACTATGGCAATTTAGCATGGCCAATTCACCTAACCTGCACATCTTCGGACTGTGGGAGGAAACCGGAGCACCTGGAGGAAACCCATGCAGACACGGGGAGAATGTGCAAACTCCACACAGACAGTCACCCGAGGCTGGAATCAAACCTGGGCCCCTGGTGCTGTGAGGCAGCAGTGCTAACCACTGAGCCACCGTGCTACCCATTTAGATTTGAATTAATGAAACAACATGCTCCCCTGCTCTGATCCAGGAAAATCTCTAAATGAGTCTGCTCAAGCAATCTCTTTGGCCCCAGGAGCACTCCTTAGTCCAGAAGAAATGGGGAGGGGGCTCCTTTTTGTTCTTGATTTTCTTTTTAAAAATGAATAAAAAGAGATGCAACAAACCCCAACAAATTCAAAATGTCCACCTGATGATCTTGCATCTGTGTCAACTCTCCGCACCGTGTTCCCCCCGCCCCCCACCCAGCCCCAGCAACTCTGTTCACTCTGCTTCTCTCTCCACACATGCTACCAGACCTGCAGAGTTTCTCCAGCAATTTTGGTTTTTGAAAAAAATCCTAGCTATGCAACATATCGTAAGAATTCAGGTAATCGGATCAAAGTTAGGTGTCTCTCTTTAAAGTACGGACTAAAAGGTAATTATGATTCATGTGATCAATTAGTGCTAAAGCAACGTCTCGCGAACCTTCTAACCCCAATCATTTAACAAAATGAAATCAATACCCTGCTTCGATCAGTTAATTAAGGGTATATTATATTTCAGAATGTGTCTCTAAAATCTAACATGAGTATGATTGCTCTAGAAATATTACCTCTGTGGAAAGTTCAGAAGGTCATGAATGGTTTGTAAGCTCATAATTATAGTACCAAGATCTGTCAACATTGAATAGCATTCCAACACTAAACACACATTATAGGCATAAATTTCCTAATCCAGTTCGACATTTCCAAATTTACCAACTAATCTGATTTGGCTGATCTCATCGAATTGGAACACTGTGCAAACAAGTGCAACAAAGGGCAATTGCTCTGAAAGTCACTTTTCTCTGAGTAAAGTTAAACAGCTGCAGTCCTATCGGATCATAGGGCGGACCTGTCATTAGAGAGAGAGGATTGGTGGTGGTTTAATCTGAGGGGTCATACCGCCTCGGTGGGTGGGGGAGGGGAGGTGGATAGGTTGAGAAGGAGACTCCTTCATGGTAACCTCAGCTGGTGTGGGAACTTAACGTGCTCTGTTGGCATGACGTTGCGTCAGAAACCAGCCAACTCAGGTATACCAATCACCTGTTACCACAAAGTGAGAAGCCAGGGAATCCAGCTTTATAATTTTTTTGCTGTTTCTCAAGATGCAGAGGTGCTCTTGTTGATGTCACACGACATCAGGTTATAGTTCAACAGGTTTATTTGAAATCGCAAGTTTCAGAGAAACTTCTGACCATGTTTTTCCAAGTTGCCTCCCACACTTAGCAAGGAGTGCAGTGATGTTTTGTAGAGAGAAGAGGCAGTGTCAGATTTTGGAACCAGCAATGACAGACCTGAGAATCGCTTTCATTTTTTGCTGGAATTGATTGAGCGGTGAGTATTCCTGAGGGAGAATTCCTCGATCTCCTTCTAACAGTGTCAGAGATCCATGACACCCACTGCGAGAGAAGGAAGCCAAGACCTCGGTGTAATGTGAACATTCTCCAAATTTTGGGAAATGAGGATCAGCAAAAAGATTGAACAAACTTAAAAAAAGTTTCAGGTGAGACCACAGGGACTGAATCATACCAGAAATTGGTCATACTTCATGTTTGGTGGGTTTTAGAGACCAGACCAAACCTCCTTCAAATATATTAAGGAGTTAGGCTACACTCTAGCTTTTATCTTATTCAAAGGCAAGTGTAAGGTGCTGTGTTCCAGATGTAATTTGATTGGTTACGCTACCAGGCTTTAAGTAAAGCATACTTTATTCTTGCATCCAGTTAAAAAACAGACAAAAGAAGGAAGAATTGGTATAACTTTCCTGGAAAATGTAACAGAATTATTGATTGATTAATGACCAAACAGTAACTGTTCCAATGTAGTAACATCCCATTAATGTGTGCTGGGCAGAGACAAATTCAGTAAAATAAATTGTCTCACATGCAATGTTTCTCTTGTCCCAGAGGAAAGTACACCAAGACAAATATTTGGCAGACAACCACCTGATGAAGGAGCAGCGCTTCGAAAGCTAGTGCTTCCAAATAAACTTGTTGGACGATAACCTGGTGTTGTGTTATTTTTAACTTTGTACACCCCAATCCAACACCGGCATCTCCAAATCGTTCTGGCGGAGAGAGAAGGTTCACCCTTTTTACAGTAGCAGGGACAGATGTATGGCAGCTTCCAAACTCCAGCAGCTACTGAAAGTTAAACTAAATTCCTGGATCTGTGGGAGCCTGACCCTACCCATTCAGGCTGCTTCTATTGTTTTAACTTTTTTTAAAAACCCAAGACTTCACAAGCTGTTTACTTTTTTGGCTTCAACAATATGGCTCAGTGCCTCTGTTTCAATGTATCCTCATAAAACAGAACAAAATACACCTCTTAAAGCCATAGTAATTAGGTTAGATTACTTACAGTGTGGCCCTTCGGCCCAACAAGTCCACACCGACCCTCCGAAGAGCAACCCACCCAGACCCATTCCCCTACATTTACCCCTTCACCTAACACTACGGGGCAATTTAGCATGGTCAATTCACCTAACCTGCACATTTTGGACTGTGGGAGGAAACCAGAGCACCCGGAGGAAACCCACGCAGACACGGAGAGAATGTGCAACTCCACACAGACAGTTGCCTGAGTCGGGAATTGAACCTGGGTCTCTGGCGCTGTGAGGCAGCAGATCTAACCACAGTGCCACCATGCTGCCCATTTTAGGTTTTATGGAGGGTTTTTTTCTGCAAGGTCCAGTGATATTTCTTACACTATAATTCCAAACCCACCTTATGATCTACATGCCAAATGTTATACCAACCCTGCTCATCCTATTTCTCCACTTGTGTTGGCAAAATTACTACCCTTTGCTGGGAACCCTGGCACCACACCATCCTTGGAACCCAGTCAAATGTGGGCATTCTAGATTTGACCTTCACCATGGAACATAGTGGGACAGTAAACGGAAACCAATGGTCCAGTCAACTCTTTGTTGCAGTTATAAATGCACATCCTGAAATGTTTCACTGTTTCAGAACCAAGGTACACAGCCCACCTATCCTTAGCCATAAAGCTAGTAATTGCCGGAGAAACTCAGCAGGTCTGGCATCATCTGTGGAGACAGAAACAAAGATAACATTTCAGGTCCAGTGAGCCTTCATCAGAACACTATTTCATAATCCTGTCTTCAGTCCTTGCTACTCTTTCATCAGTGTAGCTCAGAGTCTTCTCATTGTTCAGTCTGGGACTGTCTCATACTGGAAATCTTTCAAACACTTCAAAATGTTCATCAGCGAAAATACAAACAAACAGAAGCTGCACTGAATCTTGGAACAGACAGCAGCTGCTTCCCTTTCAAACACCAGCAACTTTGTCAGCAATGATCAATCACTGCCCTTAGCTCTCAGCAACAGGAGCTCGGTGTGAATTAAACACTGTCAGACTCAGTGTACACAATGCTGCTGCACTCTGTCAATGCACAAGCTCATACCCCTCCTGTTCAATGTCAGCTTCTGTCTTGGAAGACAGCTGCCACTCTTCCAGTCCTTCAGTGTCCACCACATCCCCTCCTTGCCTGCCCACTTATCAGTACACAGCATGCTAGGATTATTCAGCATACTCTGTATGGAGTGTAATGCAAGCTCTCCACCTCCCCGATCCCAAAGATCAACCCAAACATTGGAACTTCATCTTCAGGATGTCTATCATCTGCTCCACCATGCTCCTGGTTGAAAAATAGGCTGCACTGCATCTGTGCTCTATCTTGAGAGCTGCACTTCCTCACACATTAAGGAAGGAATGTCTCTAAAGTAAGTTACCCACCTACAGTATCTTTTTTATAGCAGGGTGGGCTTCAAATAGGTGATTTGTTTTGCTGCTGACTTTCCTTCGGGAATGGGTGGAAGGGAGAATTAACTGAATTGAGATTATATCTCGCACCTGCCTACTCGCTCATGTGGATGTCAAAGACAAAATATTACAAGAAGTCGGCATAGGAGCATCTCATTTGGCCCCTCAAACTCACTCTGCCATTCAACAGGATCATGGCTGACGCAATATTCCCCACTTTCCTGAGTTTTCCCCAATAGCCCTTGATTCCCTGACTGACCAAGAATCTCTCTCATCCTTAAATATTCACAAGGCTTCTACCTCATAGCTCACTGTGGCAAGGAGTTCCAAAGACTCTCAATCCTCTGACAGAAGCAATTCCTCCTCATCTCTGTTTGTAATGGGTGAGTCCATGCCCTCAGGTCCAATATTGTCCCATGAAGGGAAACATCTCTCACTATTTACCCTGTCAAATGCAAGGGACTCTGCACTTTTTGGATTGTTCAGAGGTATTAATAAATTCAATATTTGGCTTCAATCAACATCATACACACATGCATACATAGAAACACACAAAGATAGATGTGCGTGTACTCACATACACATATATAGTATGCACATATATACACACACATACCACATACACACAAATGCACACACAGACACATACTTATCCAATGCACCCACTCACACGCTAACACACACATGCATGCATGCACATATGCAGATGGACACAGAAACGTGCACACACACACACACACAGCATACAGACACACACATATGCAGATGGACACAGAAACGTGCACACACACGCACACACATGCACATGCGCGCACACACGCACACAGGTTGGCTGCTTTCTTTTCTCTCCATTGCAATAGTGATTCACTTCAATTGTACTTTATTGGCTGTAATGCACGTCTCAATGCTTGGTGGATGTGAAAGACTGTATACAAATGCAGGTGTAAATTAATCATTAATTACTTATTATGGATGTTGCTTTCAATCTATGATTGTTCCACCCCTGGAATGGCCTGCTATGTGTAATGCTCAGTGCAACAGCTCCCAGTTGCTGATACTTCCTGAACCATTTCATAATTAAGAACCCAATTTTGAATCTGACTGTTCCCCAATCCCCCAGACAGGAAATATTTTTCCATAATCACTCTTTAAAGTCTACCCACTGCCTACGAATTTCATAGTGGCCTGTCGCATTAATTCATAGATTCCCAAAACTTAATTAACCAAATCTGGCATGCCATCACCTGATCTGCATATTCTTTTAATTGGGTGATTTCAAAGTAATAGGCCAAGAATATCCTTGAAATAAGGTTTATCTCTGTTAACATTATGAAAGAGCTTGGTATGTATCATTGTCCTATAGAGGGAGAGATATGCTAGGTTTACCTTTTTAACTTGTAATGGACTGTTGTGCTGTAATGGTAGTGTCCCCAGAATATCTGGGTTAAAACCCACCTGCCCCCAAGGTGAATCATAGAATCCCTACAGTACAAAAGCAGGCCATTCAGCCCATCGAGTCCACACCAACTCTCCAAAGAGCATCTGTCCCAGACTCATCCCCCTCAACCCTATTCCCTGTAATCCTGCATTTCCCATGACTAACCCATCTAATCTACACATCCCTGGCCACTATGAATAATATAGCATGGCCAACCCACATAACCTGCACATCCTTGCACTGGTGCATGATTAAGATAAGTATTGGCCTTCTAAATTTGTAGATGTCAGCATAAAACTGGTTTAACAATCAAATAAAACATTACATTTCACTCGAATCCAGAATACAAAAGGCTAAGAAATCAATTAATGGCTGTGTGTCATCCACACGATGTACACTTCATCAACATCATGTTTCAAAATAATACCCTCTTCCACCTCAAAGAACAATGAAGCAGGCAAGGTGTATAGGAACCCTACCACTGACAAGCTCTTCCCCCCAGGGATATACCATCCTGTCAGGAAAGAATGTTTACTCTTGTTGGAGAGCCTAGAATAAAAGGTCACAGCTTCAGCGCTGGTTGGCCATTTAAGATCGAATCATAAAATCCCTATGATGTGGAAACAGGCTATTTGGCCCAACAAGTCCGGACTGACCCTCGAAAGAGATGAGAAGAATTGCGTTTCTCAAAAAGATCACAAGTCTCTTCCACACAAGGTGAGAGAAGCAGAAAAAAGATGTGAAATAGATGCAAGGCAGAAGTAGATAGATTCTTGGTAAGCAAGAGGAAGAAAGTTTATCGGGATTTGACAAGATTGTGGATTGATCAGACTAACTACAATCTTACAGTTTTAAGGAGGGGGCACACAACCCGAAACGTTAACTCTGGTTTCTTTCCACAGCTTCTACAAAATCTGCTGAGCTTTTCCAGCAATTTCTGTTTTTATTTCTGAATGGCGGAGCAGGTTAGGGAAGCTGAGAGGCTTCATTCTATTTCTGAAGGGTATTGTCATGCTTGTACTCAAAAAAAGTTTCTGTGAATTTTCACATGCCTGTTTTCTTCCATATGTGTGAAGATATATCTACACTGACAACATCTGCACCCATCGCTCAGTAATGAAAGCTTCCAAGGCTAAGCTCCAAGCTCTTTGTATGGGAGAAGGCATTAAAGAATATGAAAGAGAATCACGGCAGCATCTGTGAAGAGAGCAACAGACGCTGGACTATTTTGGCTCAGGTGGTGCTGGTTGTAATAGTATACCCTGAACTGTGGCCCTGTGGTCACATGGGCACACATCCCCAAGAGGAGTGTCACTCTGTTGTTATGGACCAGACTAAACCCCCTTCAAATATATCAAGATAGCCAAGACCTAACTCTTTTTTTAATTTAATGGCAAGTGTAAGGTGATATGTTCCAGATGCAATTTAAATTGGTTACACTACTCAGCTCTTAGAGAGCACACTTTATCCTTACTTGGGCTAGATTGGATTGGGATATCTGGTCGGCATGGACGGGTTGGACCAAAGGGTCTGTTTCCATGCTGTACATCTCTATGACATCATTGGAGATGAAATTGAGCGCAGCCTTATGTTACAGACCAGGCCAGACCTCCTCAAAATATTTTAAGAAGTTAGCCTAGGCTCTATTTAAAAGGTAGATGTTCCAGTGTGATGCAGCTGATCAAACCATTTGGCTTTTAGCAAAACAGAATTTAATTACACACCACAGTTGAAACACGAACAAAAGAAAATGGAATTTAGAATAACTTAATTATTGGAAATTTTAACTAACCTGATGCAGCGGCTATTACTAACTAACTGTTTCAATCCAGGAACATCCCATACACACACCTCTTAGCAAAAAGGTAAATTCAAACACAGATTCTTACAGGCAGGAGAGAACAACATCCAGAAAGAGATTTCAGAGGAAGTCAGAAGAATCCTTTATTGAAGCTTGCAACTCTGCTGGACTCACATATCTTGTGACTGTTGCAGCTAAAGCAAACTAGAAAAAAACCTGAAATGAGAGAACTGGCCACTGCCCTTCCATTGTTAAGCTAGATTCCTCAGTACCTTTGCCTTCATGACCTCTCTTCAAAAAATCCAGGACAAAAGAACCTTTCTAAAGTGACAACATCATCGTACCTGATTGAAATAATTGGCAGAGCACGCTCGAGAGGCTGAGTGGCCTCCTTCTCTGATATTTTCTGACACATTTCTGCCGTATTCTCTTCTCTCCTTGTTCACAGGCAGTCCGCAGATGACAAATAGGTTCCATTCCTGTTTGCAGGTCCGTTTGTACACAGATCAAACACAGTACCATTCAGAATCAGATGGCCATTCATTCGTAAGAGCAAACATTTGCATATTGGATGTTTAAAATTAATGGTCGTATGGGATCCCATTTGTAAATACCAGCGTTCATTAGTCAGATGCTCATAAATTGCAGATTGTGCTTAGTTCAACCTAGATATACGTCAATAAATAAAAGTCAGAACAATAGTCTATAATTAACCTTACTGTATAAAAAGGCTGAACCTTTAGTTGTTAAATATTCCTATTATTTGTGCCATGGTTTAATATCTGGATCAGGGTGTGATTACTGTGACAGTGACAGGAAATATGTTGGTAAACTCTTCCAATGTCACCCCAATCTCTCCAGCAACTTAAATTCCATTAGGACAGAAACCTCAGGTTAATATATCCTGGTGCCTGAGCTTTGTATTCTAACAGCCATCACGGGTGATTAAAGACAGGTTGCTTCATTTTGGCTGTTAGTCGGTTAAGAATCTAGTAATGGATTATCAGGTCATTAACTGGGAAGATCGCTTTCTTTAATCTCCATCTTTTCTCCTCCAGTGACGTTTTGGTAAAGATTTTATGTTAAACTTGAGGCATATGAGTCCCAGCTCAAACTTATTTCCCAACCTCAACAGGATGATGTAGCTGTGAACAGAGGAATTTAAAAGGGAGTTTTAATTGTCTAGGACCTTGAGGGATTTTGCTCAAATATGCAAGCTGACATTAGCCCTACCTCCACAGTCAGTGCTGCCCTCAGAAATTTCTAAGGTCCAAAGACAGCTCACGATTTCCAGGATGAACCTGGTTACTGCACCGAAAGATGGGAAATAAGAGGACAAATCTTTTTTAACAACATTAGCCCTCACCAGCCCCGATCCAGATAAGTTTTTAATGGTCTTGAGTCTTTCTGTGAGTGGGTGAGCAAGTGATGAGCAGATGAGATGTTGATGGGTGAGGGGGTGTGTGAGTTATTCGGTGAGTAATTGAATGGCTGAGTGGATGAGAGAGTGAATTGGTGAGTGGGTGAGTGAATAGATGAGTGGGAGAGAGAGTGAATAGGTGGGTGCATTGATGAGTAGGAGAGTGAGTAAGTGAGTGCGTGAGTGAATGGATGAATGAGCATTTGAATGAACAGGTGAGTGGATGAGTGGGAGAGAGAGTGAGTAGGTGCATGCATTGATGAGTGGGAGGGCAAGCAGGTGAGTGAGTGAATGGGTAAAGGATGCTAATTGGATGAGTGAGTAAGTTGGACAG
The DNA here is from genome assembly GCF_004010195.1 of Chiloscyllium plagiosum. NCBI lineage: Eukaryota > Metazoa > Chordata > Chondrichthyes > Orectolobiformes > Hemiscylliidae > Chiloscyllium > Chiloscyllium plagiosum. Next base: position 76,453,697 of record NC_057724.1, on the reverse strand, counting down.
GGAATGAATGTGTGGGTGCATTGATGAGTGGATGGTTGAATGGATGAATAGAATATGTAGATGATTGAGCCTGTGAGTGAGTATTTGAGTGATTGGGTAAGAGGATGAGTGAATAATGATGTAGTTGGTCACTGAGTATGTGAGTGACTTGCTGAGCAGTCAGATCAGATGCATGAGGTGATTGTGGAAGAAAGTCATGTCAGGTTGGGAACTGACTGGGGAGGAACATGGTCCTGGTGCTTAGTCTGTAGCACTGGCTAAAGACTGATATGGATTCCCATTGCATGTTCTTGGGAAACTCTGACTGATATGGTCCAGCTCTTTGACAAAGAGCTAATTTTACTCTGGTTCCTGTTGATTCTTTTTTACAGAAGCTTCTTAGTGTTTAACCAGAACAAGAAGAGCACAACACCCTGTTATGGGTTGGCAATAGTTAAATAACATCCACACCACACAAATGCCAGGTCATGGCCATTTCGAAAAAAATATATAGCCATCCCTTGGCATTCAACAGCATTATCATCATCAAATCCCTCACATTCTACTGGTTTCCATTCATCAGAAACTGAAATGGACTCACCATATAAATACTGGGTCTAGGTTAGAGTGGTGCTGGAAAAGCACAGCAGGTCAGGCAGCATCTGAGGAGCAGGAAAATCGAAGCTTCGGGCAAAATCCATTCATCAGAAATTAAGGCAGGGAGCCTCCAGGGTGGAGAGATAAATGGGAAGGGGGTGGGACTGGGGAGAAGGTAGCCAAGAGTACGATAGGTGGATGGAGGTGCGGGTGAAGGTGATAGGTCAGAGAGGAGGGTGTAGAGGATAGGTGGGAAGGAAGATTGGCAGGTAGGACAGGTCATGAGGATGGTGCTGAGCTGGAAGGTTGAAACTGGGGTAACATGGGGGATGGGGAAATGAGGAAACTGGTGAAGCCCACACTGATGAAGCAGATGTGGCTGTGGTAGCGAGTCTGTTTCAGGACATGGTTGAAAAGCTTCAGGGCAGAGGAGATGACCTGGGGTTTGCAGTGAGAGAGAGAGAGATTCACTGACATTCTTGTAGAGAGAGGAGGAGAACTTCTTCAAGGTAGACATCCTTGCAAGAGGATTCGCAGTAAGGTTAAAATCAACTAGGCAAAAGTGAGGACTACAGATGCCCCCCTCCCCCACCTTACCCCAGTTCTAACCTTCCAGCTCAGCACCATCCTACCTGCCAATCTTCCTTCCCATCTCTTTGCTCCACCCTCCTCTCTGACCTATCACCTTCACCCCACCTCCATCTATCTATTGTACTCTTGGCCACCTCCCCCCCAGCCCCACCCCCCCTCCCATTTATCTCTCCACCCCGGAGGCTCCCTGCCTTCATTAATGATGAAGGGCTTTTGTCCAAAACATTGATTCTCCTGCTCCTCGAATGCTGCTTAACCTGCTGTGCTTTTCCAGCACCACTTTAATCTAGACTCTGACCTCCAGCATCTGCATTCCTCACTTTCACCATATAAATAGAGTGGCTGCAAGAGCAGGCTAAGAATTCTACAGTAAGTAATTCACCTCCTGAACCCCAAAGACCTGTCCTTCGTCTCCAAGGCCCAAGTCAGGATTCTCCCCATCTGCAACTCCAACAACACTTAAGAAGTTTTATACCATCCAGGCAGCACCACATCCACAACACTCACACTGTCCACAGTGGCTGCAGGGTTTACCATCTGCACCATCGACTTCAGAAATTCACCAAGGCTTCTTAGAGACCACCTTCCAAACTTCCAGCTGGAAGGATAAGGGCAGCAGATACATCAAAACACCACAATATGTAAGTTCCCTTCCATGCTTGGAAAGAGATCACCGTTCCTTCACTGTTGCTGGGTCAAAATCTTGATATTCCCTCTCTAACAGCATTAGGAGTCAGCACATGGGCAGTGGTAGCTTAGGAGGCAACCTTCCCACTGCTTTCTCAAGGGCAAATATGGATGGATGATAAATACTGGTCTCACAGGAATGTCACTTGAATGAATAAAACAAAAAGGGAAGATGATAATTTTTTATTTGAGGTAACAAGTTGCTGTGATCACGAACACGCTGTCTGAAAGGGTGGTGGAAACAGATTCAGTAACAACTTTCAAAAGCAAATTGGATAAACTCCTGGAAGCTGAAAAGGATGCAGAGTTACATGGAAGCAGTGGGTGAGCAGGATTAATTCATCAGATCTTTCAAAGAGTTGGCAGAGATATAATGGGTCGATGACGCTCTTTTGTGTTGTAAGATTCTATAAGTGCTTTTGTATCCTTTCAGAAAACACCAGCAATTCTGGTTCTTTTCCTGCAGCAGCAGTAGCCTTTAAATGCAGTTTACAAACAAAGATTACATCAACCAATATTCCCACTGTGATCAACACATGTTCCCACCAGGCACCGAGAGAATGCAGTGTTATTAGACAATAGACAACAGACAATAGGTGCAGGAGTAGGCCATTCTGCCCTTCGAGCCTGCACCGTCATTCAACATGATCATGGCTGAACATTCCTAATCAGTATCCTGTTCCTGCCTTACCTCCATAACCCTTGATTCCACTATCTTTGAGAACTCTATCCAACTCTTTCTTAAATGAATCCAGAGACTGGGCCTCCACTGCCCTCTGGGGCAGAACATTCCACACAGCCACCACTCTCTGGGTGAAGAAGTTTCTCCTCATCTCTGTCCTAAATGGTCTACCCCATATTTTTAAGCTGTGTCCTCTGGTTCGGCACTCACCCATCAACGGAAACATGTTTCCTGCTGCCAGAGTGTCCAATCCTTTAATAATCTTATATGTCTCAATCAGATCCCCTCTCAGTCTTCTAAACTCAAGGGTATACAAGCCCAGTCCCTCCAGTCTTTCAGCGTAAGATAGTCCCGCCATTCCAGGAATTGACCTCGTGAACCTACGCTGCACTCCCTCAATAGCCAGAATGTCTTTCCTCAAATTTGGAGACCAGAACTGCACACAATACTCCCAGGGTGTGGTCTCACCAGGGCCCTGTACAGCTGCAGAAGAACCTCTTTGCTTCTATACTCAATCCCTCTTGTTATGAAGGTCAGCATGCTATTAGCCTTCTTCACTACCTGCTGTAACTGCATGCTTGTCTTTGTTGACTGGTGTACAAGAACACCCAGATCTCTTTGTACTGCCCCTTTACCTAAATTGATTCCATTTAGATCGTAATCTGCCTTCCTGTTCTTGCCACCAAAGTGGATAACCATATATTTATCCACATTAAACTTCATCTGCCATGCACCTGACCACTCACCTAACCTGTCCAGATCACCCTGTCATCTCCTAACATCCTCCTCACATTTCACCCTGCCACCCAGCTTAGTATCATCAGCAAATTTGCTAATGTTATTACTAATACCATCTTCTATATCATTAACATATATTATAAAATTCATGAGTTCTGTAATTGCTTCATTAGAATGTTGAACCACAGGCCAGAATGTATGCAGCGAATGTATATGCGAAGGTGTGGTTTATTTGCATGGTTGAAGAGTGTGGCGCTGGAAAAGCACAGCTGGTTAGGCAGCACCCAAGGAGCGGGCGAGTCAACGTTTCAGACATAAACCCTTCACCAGGAATGAGAATTTGCATGGGCATGGACAACTCGCAACACAGTGGGAGCTACTGCTCATGGTGAAGGTTGGTGCCACTAGGCTCTTTAGGAATCTCCATGGTCTGCTTCGTGTAGTCTGGGAGAGGAAAACTATTTCCTGACCGAACTAAATAAGTCTCTTGTCGATATAAATAGATCTCAGGGAATGGGAAACTGGATGGGTAAAAGACCATTCCTTTGATTCTCTTCCTGACAATCTAACGTCTGTGCATTTGAAAACCAACCTTCTACCACCACCGTCTGTCCCCGATCGTCAAGCCAATTTTGTATCCAAAGGCTATCTCTCTCTGGATCCTACATGATCTTAACCTTATTACTCAGTCTACTATACAGAACCTTGTTGGAGGTTTTTTTTAAGTCCATACTGACAATGTCTACCCCTCTGCTGTCACCTATCTTGATCGTCACATCCTCAAAAATCTCAATCATGGTTATGAGACACGATTTCCCACACACAAAGCCATGCTGACTGTCCCTAATCAGTCCTTGCCTCTCCAATTGCACATCAATCCCATCTCTCAAAATCCCTTCCAATAATTTCCCCATCACTAATGTCGGAATCACTGGTCTGTAGTTCCCTGGACATTTCTTACAGTCTTTCTTAAATAAAGAGATATCATTGAAAAAGAGCTTTTCCCCAAAGTGATGATTTTCTTGCTCCTCGGATGCTGTCTGACCTGCTGTGCTTTTCTAGCACCACACTCTCGACTATCATTAGCCGTCCTCTAGTCTCTGGCATCTCACCTGTGGCTGTCGATGTTACAAATATCTCTGCTGGGGACCACAAATTCTTCTCTTACTTCCCACAATGTCCTGGGCTACGCATGATCAAATCCCAGAGAGTTATCCACCCTACTCATTGACTACAGTTTAGCCTTCAATACTATTATCTCCTCGAGACTGATTACTAAACTTAATGATTACTAAGCCCCATTCTCTGCAACTGGATCATCAGTTCCCTGACCCACAGGCCACAATCAGTGAAGATCGGGGACAATATTTCATCCTCACTCACACTCAACACTGGAGCCTCCTGGGGGTTAGCACCATACTCAGCCCCCTCTTGTACTCACTGTATACCCACGACTGCATTGCCAAATACCAGACTAATGCCATTTAAAAGTTCGCTGATGACACCACCATAGTCGGTCAAATCTGAGATGGTGATGAAGCAGACTATCTCAGGAAGACCTGGAAAAATGGTGCACTGAGAACAACCTAGCTCTCAATACTGGCAAACCAAGGAACTCATTATTGACTTTTAGTGGGGTGTTGCTCATGTTCCCCCCCCCCCACCTACACATTAACAGCACAGAGGTGGAACGAGTGGAGAGTGTCAAGCTCCTGGACATGGTCTTCAACAACAAGGTTTCTTGAACTCTTCATGTGAACACACTGGTTACAATGCCAAACAATGTCTCTTCTTCCTCAGGCAGCTGAGAAAATTTGGCATGACAGCGAATACCCTTGTCAACTTTTATAGGTGTGCCATCGAGAGCATTCTGTCTAGCATGTATCACTATCTGGTATGGCAACTGTACCATTCAAGATCAGAGATGGTTACAGAGAGTAGTAAACTCTGCCCAGACAATCACAAAGGCCAACCTCCCATCTCTAGAATCCATCTACCAGGCCCGCTGTCAAGGAAAGGCTGCCAGCATTCTCAAAGATCCATCCCATCCTGGCAACGCTTTTCTACAACCTCTACCATCGGGGAGAAGGTACAGAAATCTGAACACACACACCAGCTGGTTTCAAAACAGTTTCTACCCTACTGTTGTTAGAATACTGAATGGACTCACAAACTCTTAATGTTTGCCTGTACCTGTGTTTTTGTTTTTGCTGCTGTTTACCTATTACTTACTTATCTATGCTATTTAACTATGTAACTATGCCTGTATTGCTCGCAAGGCAAAGCTTTTCACTGTGCCTTGGTACACATGATGATAAATTCAATTCAATTCAATTCAAGACCTCCAGTACCAACTTTTCCAAAATGTGGACTCTTTTCAAGACACCACCATTTATTTCCTCACGTTCTCTAGATTCCATGTCTTTCTCCATAGTAAATACTTATGCAAAATGTTCATTTAGCATCTAACCCAGACTGTGGTTTCACACATAGATGGCTTCATTGATCTTTAAGGGGCTCTTTCTCTTCTTAGTTGCTCTTTTGTCATTCATAGCCTTGCAGAATCACTTTGGATTTGCCTTAACCCTATCTGTCAAGGCTATCTCATATCCTCTTTTTTGCCTTCCTGATTGCCCTCTTCAGTCTGCCCAGACTTCCCTCAGACTTCTCAAGGGATTCACTTGATCCCAACTGTCTATACCTGACATATGCCTCCATCTTTTTCTTGACCAGAATCTCAGTATCTCTTGTCATCCAGCATTCCCTACACCTACCAGCCTCCCCCTTCACTCTAACAGAAACATACAGTTTCTGAACTCTTGTTATCTTGATTTTGAAAATCGTTCACCTGCTCGTCATTCCTTTACCTGCGAATAGCCTCCCCCATTAAACCAGATGGAAGATTAATACAAGCCGGTTTCCAAAAATGTGTAAAACAATGTGCAGCGTTTCATCTCCCATCACCGGCAAAGTGTCCTCAATAGGTTTGCTTCTTCCTCTCCTTCCTATGGTGTCTCAGTGTGCTCCTTGGTTCCAAAGCTGGGGTGGGGGGAGCCCACACAGCACTGGGGCCTGTTGACTCTGGAGGTTTGATCAAGTGGCCGTGGGGATGCACATATGAAGTGTCTACAGATCAATCCTCCATGGATGAACTCCCAAAGGTGAAGGGGAGGACAGGCTGGGTGGAGGTGGAGGGCCCAGCTACACCTGGGCAGACTGTCCTGAGAGGAGACTTCCCAGGGGATTGCCTGGGACCCCTCCTATGACTGGGTACCTCCTGGCACTGTCCTATCTCCTTGTGAACACCCCAGGTTTCCTGTTGCCATGTCTTTGATCCTGAGCATCAATGGAGCGATAGGGTGGTGGTGTGTGTGCCTCTCTGGCAGATCTCGAGGGGGTTGGACCTGGATCGCCATGACAGTTCTAACCTGCCTCTTGGACACAGACAGTCACATGTCTCACTGCACTGCCGCAGCTTCTGGGCAATAAGGGCCATTGCGTCTCATACCCTGTCTGCTGCTTCTGGTCCTCCCCCCGTGTGAGTGGGTGATGTCACTGATTCCCATTACCACAGACTCTGCTCCTGCTTGGGACTAACCAGGCGCCTGGTCTCTGGCAGTGCCCCGACTGCCAGCAATCTCGGGCATCACTTCCTCAGGCAGTAGCAGAGGTGTTGCAGTGAGGGGCTCACCACGGTGTGCTCCCACTGAGGAAGGTCAGTATCTGAGCTGGTGAAGGGGGTGAGGGGTGGTGCTGGAGGTAGCCTTATTGATCCTAGCCCTGAGGCTGAGAGTACACAAACCTTGGAGGTCAGGAGGGAACTTCTAAGGCAGAAAGGTGTTTCTCTGCCAAGGTATGGAAGTCAGCTGACTCTGTAAGACACAGGAGAGAGAGAAAAGCTTCCTGGCCAATGGGTAGATGTGTTGTACAATGAGTAGACGTGGTGTTGAATGGGTAGACATGGTGCGGGGTTACTGCAAGAGTTTGGAGTAACAAAGAATGGGACTTCCTCATTTGGCATCTCACAGGGGTGTTCCCGGTCTCCCCAGGATACTCCCTGTAAACACAGAATCCCTACAGTGTGGAAATAGGCCATTTGGCCCATTGAATCTGCACTGACCCTTTGAAAAACATCCCAGACCCACCCTAAGCTTGTATACCTGCATTTCTCATAGCTAACCCACCTAGCCTGCACATCTCTGGACACAGCCAACCCACTTAACTTTTGTATCTTTGGAGATGGGGCAAGGTACTTACTTGTCAGGCCTCCTCCTACTCGTATGGTCCTATGGGGGTCTGTTTCTGCTGTAGTTAGAAAAAAGGAGGGGGAACTGAGTGAGATGAAATTAGGTGGCACATCTATTAACCCACACATTGATGTGAAAGCTAGTGAAGTACCCTGAGTGAGTGAGTAGGCTGACAGAGGGGGAGGACAGGGTCAAGATGTTGGTCATTGGCAGAGGATGAGAGTGAGTGAGAGAAGATGTTTCAGGCAATAATGAGCGTGATAGAGCATTCTGGGAAATGAGGACAGGAGCAGAGACAGAATGAGCGTGAGGTAGTGGGGAGAGTGTGCATCACATAGCCTGGCACAGCAGAGAAGGCCATTCATGTTCACAGTGAGATCACAGTGACCCAGGTGGTGACCTTGGACTAGGCTGTTAGCGTATGGTAACATTGCCTCCTCTGCCAGTCATCCAGGAAGAGAGACATCCCTCATTTGCACCAAACCCTTCACCAGGACTTTCAGGTGTCTGTGGGAGAATCATCGTACAAGCCTTTCCTTCTCCCCTTGACCAAGCAAGGCAGCTTTGGAATGCAAGTCCAGGCACACAGAGACATTTAAAGATGGCTTGGAGAAAAGGGTGCCAGTCTTTCAGAGGACATCCAATGAGTGGTCAGTTGTTCTCGAAACAGCATGGGGCCAGATGGGCTGAAAACTGGGCAAGACTTATATCAGAGGAATCGGGCAGATAGGCAACAAGGTGAGTCTGGTAAGATATAGCAAAAAATCCCAAAAGACCTCATGATGAAAACTTGCAATAATTCAACACAACTAAAATAAATTTAGATTCAACCCTATGTCCTTCCCATCTTAAAATAACAAAGCAGAAATGGTATTGAACTTTAAGCAATGCACAGTTCTATCCATTTTGAACATGACTTTCCAGCTAAGATACCATGAAATGAACCTTCATTACAGAGCCTGGGTTTATTTTCTGGAGTGAGAGTTAAATCTCTGGCCTAGCAGCAAGATTGCTACCACAGAGACAACAACTCACCCGATATTAGCTGAGAGATGCTTATTACTTTCAGAATGGGAACTTTATAGACATTTATCCCAAATTCAGTGGTGAGCTGTGCAGTCCATGTGATGTAGTTACACCCAGGGCAATGTTAACGAAGAACTCAGGACCTTTTACCCAGGCACAGTAGGAAAAAAAAATGCTGTATTTTTAATCAGAGTGGTGCGTGGTTTCAGTGTGCTCTTCACCTTCAGGAGATCAGTCAGTGAAGGAGAGTTTAATAAAACACTACAAGAAAAAAAGTTCTTTAAAATGTAATTCTGTTACTATAAATATTTCATTCCATATTATTAAGCCAACAAGGGGGACTGTTAGTTTAAACAAGGTCACACAGTCAAGGGATCATATATGAAATTAAATTCTACATGAATTAATAAACTGCAAGAATCCTCTCATTGTGAATCCCTGAGCAGTTTTGGTCCGCTGTGTGCATTGTTGGTCTCCCTACCGGAGAAAGGGTGTTCTGGCTATGGAGGGAGTGTAATAAAGTTTTCCCAGACTGATTCCTGAGATGGCCAGACTGGCGAGTAAAGAGAGACAGGATCAGTTACATTCACTGGAGTTTAAAGGATGATGGAGTTCTCACAGAAACCTCTAAAATTCTAACAGGACTGTACAGGGTCAATGCAGGAAGGATGTTCCCAATGGAGTCCAGAACCAAGGGTCTGTTTAAGACTGAAATGAGGAGAAAGTTGTGCACTCAGAGAGTGGTGAACTTGGGGAATTCCCTGCCATAGAACGTTGGGGAGGCCAAAACGTTGAATATCTTCAAGAAGTGTTTGACATAGTTTGTGGGGCTAAAATAGATCAAAGGGTACAGGCCAAAAGCGGGAACAGGGGACTGAGTTGAATGGTGGAGCAAGTTTGGAAGGCCGAATGGCCTACTTCTGCTCCTACTTTCTTTACTTCTATGAGTGGACAACTTCACTGTCATATCCTTTCTTTAATTTTTGAGATTTTGCTAATTTTAGTTCTAGTCTATTCAAAAAATGATGTGGAGGTGCTGGTGTTGGAATGGGGTGGACAAGGTCAGAAGTTACACGACACTAGGTTATAGCCCAACAGGTTTATTTGAAGCTTGTGATTTCAAATAAGCCTGTTGGACTATCAGCTGGTGTTGAGTGACTTCTGACTTTATTCAAAGTTAGGAAACAGTTTTGATACAATGTATGGTAGATTTTTTTCCCACAGAAAAGTAAACAGCAACGCGATTGGAGATTCCAGACTGACAATTTATTGGATATTACCACATTGTTGGCAATTTGTGAATAAATCATTGATTTTCACTTGAAGTGTAGGCTTGATAATTAGGTGGAGCGTATCAACATTGCTCTGTATGAGATCATCACTCACTAAATACCGTACAAATTCATATAAGGCCCTAACTGGTGCCCAATCTACCTCATGAGTACTCTGAAAGACAAAGAGTCTGCAAATTTTCAGCAATAGGTGAAGGTGGCTATTTCTCACAGCTATTTTGTAAGAAACCCACAAAGGTTCTTCTCCAGTTGCAGAATGATGATCAAGCCAAAAATGCTGCTTTTCACCCCAGACATTGTGCAATGCAATAGCAGAATTTCAGTGATGGTTTGTAGGTCATTCACTTCAACAGCTGGCAAAACACCCCAACCAATACCTTTTCTTTGAGCATCTGCAGTGGACAGTGTGTTGATCATGTTTTCAACTAGCCCACAGTTGCAAATGGTATAACTTATAGGGGTTTATAAAATCATAAGGAACATGGATAGGGTAAATAGACAAGGTCTTTTTCCCTGAAGTGGAGAAGTCCAGACCGAGAGGGCATAGGTTCAGGGTGAGAGGAGAAAGATTTAAAAGGGACCAAAGGAGCAACTTTTTCACACATAGGGTGGTGCCTGATTGGAATGAGCTGTTTGAGGAAGTGGTGAAGGCTGGTACAATTACAACATTTAAAAGGTAACTGGATGGATACATGAATAGGAAGAGTTTAGAGGGATATGGGCCAAGTGCTGGTCACTGGGACTAGGTTAATTTAGGATATCTGGTCGGCATGGACGAGTTGGACCAAAAGGTTTGTATCTGTGATGTACATCTCTATCACTCTATTTCAAACATTAGATAAGGGTCTGCTTTCGATGAAAAATTCTAAATAATCTTGACTGCGATATTAATTACACCAGAAATCAATCACCATTACTATTTGGGCTCACGGTGTAATTCATTAATGTATGGCTGCATGTACTTATACATCAGACCCTGTTTTTTGTAGGAAATAGGAATTTGTCCATAAATTACACCTTTTTTATTGAGGGAAGAGTTTTGCTGATTCCTGTTGGCGGAGGAGGTGATTAATCCATAGACCCAAGCAACAATCTGTTGTGGAATATGGCAAATGGTGGAATTTGAATTCAATATAAATCTGGAATTAGGAGTCTAAATTAATCTGTTGTAAATTATTGGAGAAAATCTCCATCTGGTTCACTAATGCTGATTAGTGAAGGCAATTGTTGTTCTTACCTGGTCTTTTATATATGTGACTACAGACTCACGGCAATGTGGTTGGTTCTTAACTGCTCCTCTGGGCTTTTAGGGATGGGCATTAAATTATGGCCTAGTCAGTGATATCCACATCCTGCAAATGAATTTAAAAACAAATCCCCAGCAACTCTCTAGTGGGACTCAAATAAACTTGCCGTGTTGAATATTATTGCTATGTGACCTCTGACCTTATGTCTTGTAATTCATGAAATGTACGCAGAATTCATTGTGGTTGGGCAAGGTTCAGAAAAATCGCCTGTTAAATACCTATCCAGAGTGACTCTGACAACAGATTCTCAGTCATTTTTCGAATGCAATAAGTTATGCCTATTTAATATGGAAAATACAGTCAGGGAGAGCTAGATGCAGTTTATGAAATATGGAAGAGCAGAGAAACCTACCCATTGCTTTATGAGAGTATCAGGGAGTACAAGAATATATTAATGAAAAGTCGAGTGAAACCAGAGGTCTCAAAAACTACTCAAAGCTTGATCAGCAACTAATGAATTTCCATTTTGGTTTGTCCATTTAATATGCCAACGCTCTCTGAGAAAAATTACAAAACTCCACAGGCACAGTGCAAGACTGGCCAAATTTCCACTGCTCAACTTAACACTCGGAAAAGAACATTTTTAAGTAACTAATGTAGCTTTTACAGCCCCTCTTGTTGCACCATTCAACTGGATCTTGGCTGATCTATACTTCAAGTCTATCTATTCATCTTTGATCCAAATCTCACCCTGACCAAGCACAAATGTATCCACATCAATTTTGGAATTCCTGATGACACCTCATCTCCACAAGTTATTGAAAGAAAACATATATCCTGACTTCACTCCTGAATAGGTGAGCTCCTGTTTTAAAATTGTGTCACTATATTTGGTATTACACTTATCATAGGATCCCTACATTGTGGAAGCGGACCATTCAGCCCATCAAGTCCACCCTGACTCTCCGATGAGCATCCCGTGGCTAATCCGCCTAGCCTACACATCCCTGATTGTGATGGGGAATTTAGCATGATCAATCCATCTAACCTGGACTGTGGAAGGAAACCAGAGCAGAAATCCACGCAGACATGGGAGAATGTACAAACTCCACACAGACAGTCGCCAGAGATTGGAATCAGACCTGGGTCCCTGGCACTGTGAGGCAACAGTGCTAACCACCCTGCTGCAAAAAACTTTTCAATATTGTCTGACCTCATCATTTTGTATTCTATACAATAAAATTAGATAATCCTTTCATCTTTCCATATTCATAGGAGCACAAAAAGGTTTATGCAAATTCCTTTGCCAGTACACCCGAAATACACAACCCTCACTGTTGAGAAGGACAAGGACAGTGGGCATCTGTTGACACAACCATCCTCCAGGTCACACAGCCTCCTGGCAGAGAGAATGTTTCTTCACTAACATCTAACTAACAGCACAGAAGAGAGACCTTCAAAAGGCTGCAGAGGTTGAAGGAAAACTCAATGGCAAATTTACAACAGGCAACAAAAACTGGCCTTGCCAGCGTCACCCACTCCCAAGAGTAAATGAGAGAAAAACATTTATGGGGAACACAACAGGAAGGACAACTGAAATGTTACATCTGATACCTACTTAGGATGTTTCGCACACATCTGAGGAATCCAAGCTCAGCAACTCACTCACCATCAAAAGCGATCTCCACTAGTTATTCCAACAAGAAATTCCATGTGCACAAAGATCGGTGCAGGGTCCACTGCTGTTTGTCGTTTAAATAAATGTTTTAGATCTGAATATCGGAGGACTGGTTAGTAAGTTTGCAGATGACATCAAAATTGGAGGTAGAGTGGGCAGTAAGGAAGGTTATCTCAGGGTACAAAGGGATCTTGATCACTTGGGCCAATGGACCACGTGATAGATGGAGTTTAATTTAGATTCTTAGATTACCTACAGTATGGAAACAGGCCCTTCGGCCCAATAAGTCCACACTGACCCTCTGAACACTATGGGCAATTTAAATAAGTGGGAGATGTTGCATTTTGGAAAGGCAAATCAACATGGAACTTATACACTTAATGGTTAGGTCCTGGGGAATATTGCTGAACAAAGAGACCTTGCAGTGCAGGTTCATAGTTCCTTGAAAGTAGAGTCCCAGGTAGATAGGATAATGAAGAAGGTATTTCATGTGCTTGCCTTTATTGGCCAGTGCATTGAGTGTAGCTGTTGGGAGGTCACGTTGCGCTCTACAAGACATTGATTAGGCCACTTTTGGAATATTGTGTACAATTATGGTCTCCCTGCTTTAGGAGAGATGATGTAAAACTTGAAAGAGTGCAGCAAAGATTTACGAGGATGTTGCCAGAGTTGGAGGGTTTGGGCGATACGGAGAGGCAGCAGTGAACCCAGCACCAATCCTTGTGCACACCGAATTTCTTGTTGGAATAGTTAGTGGAGATTGATTTTGATGGTGGGTAATGCTGGGGCTGTTTTCCCTGGACTGTTGGAGGCTGAGGGGTGACCTTATAGAGGTTTATAAAATCATGAGGGGCATGGATAGGGTAAATAGGCAAAGTATTTTCCACAGGATCGGGGAGTCCAAAACTAGAGGACGTAGGTTTAAGGTGAGAGAGAAAAGATTTAAAAGGGGCCTAAGGGGCAACTTTTTCATGCAGAGGGTGGTGCGTGTATGGGATGTGCTGCCAGAGGAGGTGGTAGAGGCTGGTACAATTACACCATTAAAAGACATCTGATTGGGTATATGAATAGGAAGGGTTCAGAACATAGAACATAGAACAGTATAGCACAGTTCAGGCCCTTTAGCCCCTGATGTTGTGCCAGCCTCTTATCGTATTCTAAGATCAGACTAATCTACATACTCTACACTTTGCTATCATCCATGTGCCTATCCAAGAGTCGCTTAAATGTCCCTAATGCATCTGACTGTACTACCGTTCAGCCCCACCATGATAGACATTTCACTATGGGAAAAAATCTCTGGTTATTCACTCTATCTATGCCTCTCAACATCCCCAGAGGACATCTCTGGGACACCACCACCAACCAACCCCACTGCCCCGTGGCCGAACACTTCAATACCCCCTCCCACTCTACCAAGGACATGCACGTCCTGGGCCTCCTCCATCGCTAAACCCTAACCACCTGACGCCCTGGAAGAAGAATGCCTCACCTGCCGCCTTGGGACCCTCCAACCACTTGGAACAATGTGGACTTCACCAGTTTCCTCACTTCCCCTCCCTCCACCTTATCCCAGATCCAACCCTTCAACTCGGCACCGCCCTCATGTCCTACCTGTCCATCTTCCTTCCCCCCTACCCCCACCCCCCCTCCTATTTATCTCTGCACTCCCTCAACTCAAGACTCATTTCTGAAGAAGGGCTTATGCCCAAAATGTCGATTCTCCTGCTCCTCGGATGCTGCCTGACCTGCTGTGCTTTTCCAGCACCACCCTCTTGATTCTGATCTCCAGCATCTGCAGTCCTCACTTTCTCCATCGTGTACACCTCTATCAAGTCACCTCTCATCCTTCTTCACTCCAATGAGAAAATCTATAGCTCCCACAACCTTTCGTCATAAGGCAGAAATTGAACACAATATTTCAAATGTGGTCTAACCAGGGTTATATAGACCACCAACAAAACCTTGCAGCTCTTAAATTCAATCTCCCTGGTTTCGAGGGATATGGGCCAAATGCTGGCAAATGAAACTAGATTAATTTTGGATATCTGGTCGGCATGGACCACAGAGTCTGTTTCCATGCTGTACTGACCTTCCATGACTCTCTGACTTAAGAGGAATACCTTTACCCAGAGAGTGATGAGAATGTGGAGCTAATTGCTACGTGGGTTTCTTGAGGTGAATAAAGGCAGATGTATTTGAGGAGAAGCTACACACTTGAGCGAGGAAAGGACAGAGGGGTTTGCTGAGAGTCTAAGGTGAGGAAGAGTGGGAGGAGGCTGGGAAGAAGCAGAACCACTGAACTGAATGAACTGCCTCTATGCTGCAAACACCAGGTAATAGACTGGAGGAGCTGCAAGCAACAACACTACAGTATCACTATGTCATAGAAATATTCTGGTTAAACAGTTTAAAAATGTTCATTGTTTAATCAAAGAAAAAGCATTTGAATTTGTACACCAAACCCCCCCCCCGCAGCTGTTCTGCTAATGGCTGAGGTATGTCATAATTGGAACTTACCAAATTTGCTGCACTAACTGAATGTTCAGAATTCTCAACACATAGGACAGATCAGGGACTTGGTTCCAAGGACAAGTCACACTGGACTTGAAATGTTAACTCCATTTCTCTCTGCACAGGTGATGCCAGACCTGCAGAAATTCTCCAGTGCTTTCTGCGCACACAGGTGCCTGAGAAAATTGTAATGTTAGCAAATGTTTCGTTACTTCTTCAGAACAGACCACAGAAATGCTAAACATTGTTAATCACATCCCTGTCCCGCTGGCAAATACTTCTCAAGTGTTTTGATGAAGGACGCGTGGATGTAACTTGATGGAACCGATGGGGAGGAGTGGAAGACGGGCAAGGGGAGGATGCAGGGAATATGGAAAGGTTGTGGAAAGGGACCTATTTATCTCAATGACATTCTATCCTCTGGTGACTGTCTGTGTGGAGTTTGCAAATTCTCCCTCTGTCTGCGTGGGGTTCCTCTGAGTGCTCCAGTTTTCTCCCACAGTCCAAAGATGTGCAGGTTAGGTGGATTGGCCATGGGAAATTTCCCACAATGTCCAGGATTGTGCAGACGAGGTGGGGTAGCCTTCAGAAGTGCGGGGTTACAGGGTTATGGTTACAGGGAACGGGAGATGGAGTGGGTCTGGGTGGGATGCTCTTTGGAGCATCAGTGTGGATTTGAATGGGCTGAATGTCCTGCTTCCACACAGTAGAGATTCTGTAAATTAAAGCATTACCTTGGCTTGATTCCCTGTCACTACAAATGGAAACTTGACATTACGTGATTTAAAAAAAAAGATCTGTTATATTACATTGATTCACAGGCCAGCTGGTGTAGTAACTGTTTAAAATAAAAACTGAAAGAGCTGCAGATGCTGTCAATCAAGAACAAAAACAGAAGTTGCTGGAAAAGTTCATCAGGTCTGGCAGCATCTGCGGAGAGAAATCAGAGTTAGTGTGACTGGAACATTGTCACCTTGTTAGTGACAATGTAGCCCGAAGAATGAGGTCTGGGAGATTTGGTGAGAATGGTGGTGGGGATTGGGGAAATAGAGTTTGGGAAGAACTGTGGCAGATCACTTGGGTCAAGGTTATCAGATGGAGGGCCTCATGTCTTCTCTGACCAGTGATGCCCACATCCTATGAAATAATATGAAATTGCCTTCACTCTAGATCAGTGTTTTATTAACTTAATCATAATGTTGGAAGAGATGGAGAGTCAGGGGTTGTGGTAAGATGAGATTGGATTTAAGGAATGCATCGTTGTTGGGGTTATTTTCAGGTTTGTTGGCCCTGTGAGGGTCAGAGTAGTGACTGATTTCTTCAACATGGAGTCAAAGGGAGAAATCAAGAAACATAGAAACAGGAGCAGGAGTAGGCCCTTTGAGCCTGTTCCACCATTCAATACAATCATAAAAGAACAAAGGACAAAGACAATTTACAGCCCAGGAACAGGGAGAAAGTGAGGACTGCAGATGCTGGAGATTAGAGCTGAAAAATGTGTTGCTGGAAAAGCGCAGCAGGTCAGGCAGCATCCAAGGAGAAGGAGAATCGACGTTTCGGGCATAAGCCCTTCTTCAGGAATGAGGAAGGTGTGCCAAGCGGGCTGAGATAAAAGGTAGGGAGGAGGGACT
>NC_057724.1:76419746-76436211 GCF_004010195.1 Chiloscyllium plagiosum | reverse complement strand
GTGCCTGCCTCTACCACCTCTGCTGGCAACGCATTCCAAACGCCCACCACTCTCTGTGTGAAGTACTTGCCCCGTGTATCCCCCTTAAGCTTTCCACCTCTCACCTTGAAAGTGTGACCTCTCGTTATTGAATCCTTCACCCTGGGAAAAAGCTTGTCTCTATCCACCCTGTCTATATCCTTCATGATTTTGTCAACCTCAATCAGGTCCCCCCTCAATCTCCTTTTTTCTAGTGAAAACAATCCTAATCTACTCAATCTCTCTTCATAGCTAGCACCTCCCATACCAGGCAACATCCTTGTAAATCTTCTCTGCACCCTCTCCAAAGCGTCCACATCCTTTTGATAATGTGGCGACCAGAACTGTACACAGTATTCTAACTGCAGCTGATCCAATGTCTTGTACAATTTTAACATGACCTACCAGCTCTTATACTCAATACCCCATCCAATGAAGGCAAGCATACCATATGTCTTCTTATTCTGGGGTGGCATGCTGGCTCAGTGGTTAACACTGCTGCCTCACAGCACCAGGGACCCAGGTTCGATTCCAGCCTCGGGTGACTGTCTGTGTGGAGTTTGCACATTCTCTCTGTGTCTGTGTGGGTTTCCTCTGGGTGCTCCAGTTTCCTCCCACAATCCAAAGACATGCTAAATTGCCCACAGTGATAGGTGCATTAGTCAGAGGGAAATGGGTCTGGGTGGATTACTCTTCAGAGGGCCAGTGTGGACTTGTTGGGCCAAAGGGCCTGTTTTCACACTGTAGGGAATCTATGATATCATAGGTGATCATCCAACTCAGTCCCTTATTCCTGCTTTCGCCCCATACCCTCTGATCCCTTTGGCCCAAAGAACTACATCTAACTGCTTCTTGAAAACATTCAATATCTTTGATATCAACCACTTGCAGTGGTGAGAATCCCTCATTTTATTTCATTCATTCACAGAATGAGGGAGTCGCTTACTCGGCTGTGATTTATTACCCTTCCCAGAGGGCAGTTAGAAGTCCACATTGCTGTGGGTCTGGAGTCACATGTGGGCCAGACCAGATAAGAATGGCAGTTTCCTTCCCTGAAGAACATTAGTGAACCAAATGGATGATTTCTTTCTCCCCCCGACAGATGGCCATTATTAGACTCTTATTTCCAGATTTTTATTGAATTCAATTTCCACCATCTGCTGTGGTGGGATTTCAACAAAGGTCCCCAGAGCATTACCTGGTTTTCTGCATTAACAGTCCCATGATAAAACCATGAGGCCATCACCTCTCCACTGGTCACCACTCTCTGAGCAAAGAACAAAGAACATTACAGCACAGGAACAGGCCCTTTGGCCGTCCCAGTATACGCCGATCCAGATCCTCTATATAAGCCTGTCACCTATTTTCTAAGGATCTGTATCCCTCTGCTCCCTGCCCATTCATGTATCTGTCTAGATTCATCTTAAATGACGCTATTGTTCCCACCCCCACTACCTCCTCTGGCAAGGTGTTCCACGCCCCCACCACGCATATCTCCCCAAAACCTTTCCCCTCTCACTTTGAATTTGTGACCCGTAGTAATTGAGTCCCCCACTCTGGGAAAAATCTCCTTGCTATCCACCCTGTCTATACCTCTTATGATTTTGTAGACCTCAATCAGGTCCCCCACCTCATCCTAGTTTCAAACTTCCAGTTTAGCACTGTCCCCTTGACCTGTCCGGACTTGTCCGTCCTGCCTAGCTGCTTTTCCACCCATCCACTCCACCCTCTCCTCCCTGACCTATCACCTTCATCTCCTCCCCCACTCACCTATTGTACTCTATGCTACTTTCTCCCCACCCCCACCCTCCTCTAGCTTATCTCTCCACGCTTCAGGCTCTCTGCCTTTATTCCTGATGAAGGGCTTTTGCCAGACACGTCAATTTTGCTGCTCATCGGATGCTGCCTGAATTGCTGTGCTCTTCCAGCACCACTGATCCAGAATCTGGTTTCCAGCATCTGCAGTCATTGTTTTTATCCCCCTCAACCTCCTCCTTTCCAATGAAAATCATCCTAATCTACTCAACCTCTCCTTAGAGCTAATGCCCTCCATACCAACATCCTGGTGAACCTCCTCTGCACCCTCTCCAAAGCATCCACATCCTTTTGGTAATGTGGCGACCAGAACTGTATGCAGTATTCCAAATGGATAGGTGAAGAAATTTCTCCTCATCTCAGTCCTAAATGTCCCACTCCATATCATTAGACTGTGACTCCTGGCCTGGAGGTGATCTCTGTATTACTCACACACTCTTGTAGGACAAACTAATTTCTGTGTGAAGGGCTCAACCAGTTTCCCAAGACTAGATGGGGATGTCCGATGGAATGCAAAGGCAACTCACCTTCTACAGGACAATAAAGGATGGATAATGAATACCAGTCTTCGGCTGATAGCAAATCGATCACCTGTTTACCCTCTTGAGTGCGTTTTTTTCATTCTCTCACATGTCAACTGCAAAAGAGAACCAGATGGGGCATTCAACAATGGCTATTGGCTACCATCGTTTCTGGACTGTGCCCAGGAGCAATGTGCCAAGCGCAGTGGGCTGGGAGATAAGTAAGGCTTACAAAGCACTGATTACCTGTGTCACATACACCAGAGGTAGGCGATTGTGGCAGGCAGTAAGAAGGCAATTTAAATGGAATCTGCTACAATTTGTACAAGTGGATGCACACATAACCTCAAGTGCCCACCTTACTTTGCAGTGATTTTATTGTAAATCTCTGAATACATCAGATTGGAACAAAATGCTCTTGTTGCCACTTCTCTCTTGTCATCTTGTGACTGCCAGACTGATTGGAACCACAAAGGAATCCAAAGTAGGGTCACACAATTGATGGATAACTGGGCTGTTGATTGTTGCTGCTTTGAATGGACTCAATGCAATACAAACTATATTGCAATTTTAGATGGAGAATCACTCTGTGAATTACAAGGCTTATTTTCATTTGAATAAACTAACTGGGGAAAAAAAAACTCAGTCCAACACAACATGAAACGCAGGACAAAAAGAAATTGCACCTCTTTATGTAGCTTTTCAGTGAAATCAATGACCAATGAATGAAATTGAACATATTTCTTGAGTGATATTACTCTGCAACCATTCTGGGGACATGAATTGATGTGAAATGATTTATAAAAGCTTACTTACTCTGTTCTAAAATATCAGTTGTCTGATTCAGCCAAAAGAAAGAATGTGGATTTATATAGCACCTTCCACAATTTCCAGACAGCACAAAGTGCTTCGCAATTAATGAAGTATTTTTAAAGTGTGAGGTATAAATTTGGATGGGGGTGATGGGACAGCATTGACCTCCTAGACAACGGGTTGCAGTTAATGTTTCAGAGAACACCTCTGGGACACCCGGACCAACCAACCCAACCACCCCGTAGCCCAACACTTCAACTCCCCCTCCCACTCCACCAAGGACATGCAGGTCCTTGGACTCCTCCATCGCCAGACCATGGCAACACGACGGTTGGAGGAAGAGCGCCCCAACGCTCCTCCCCCAAGTCCCTCCTCCCTACCTTTTATCTTAGCCTGCTGGACACACTTTCCTCACTCCTGAAGAAGGGCTTATGCGCGAAACGTCGATTCTCCTGTTCCTTGGATGCTGCCTGACCTGCTGTGCTTTTCCAGCAACACATTTTAAGCTCTGATCTCCAGCATCTGCAGTCCTCACTTTCTCCTTGCAGTTAATGTATGCCAACCAAAACCTGCCTGGCAGTCACACTGGATGGGGGGTGGCTACATTAATGCAGAATTGGACTTTCAGCCCCCTTAGTGACAGGACGTCCAACTCTCTGGAGCTGCTAGTGAAGATGAGAAGGTGGTAGCTCCAACAATGCGGTCAGTGTCGGACAGCCATGGTGGGAACTGTTGGTGCTGTTGGCAAAGAGGTCACGGAAGGCCCCATTAGACACAGGGACACCACGGTTTTTGGGCATGGACGGTTTGCCACACTGAGGGACGGCAGTGTGTGTTGAAGGTCATGTGGGTAGGAGGGAAGCTTGGAAAGTGTAGACGTACCAAGAGACTTGACTGTCCTTGCCGATAAGTCACTGAAGGCTAACATGCAGATGCAGTGACTTATTCAGAAGGCTAATGGAATATTAGCCTTTATTGCAAGAGGATTTGAATACAGGAGTAGTGGAGTCTTGTTTCAATTATACCTAGTTAGACAGCATCTGGAATACTGTGTCCAGCTTTGGTCTGCACATTGGAGATGGTTCAGAGGAGGTTTATTGGATTGGTACCTGAAAGAGGGAATATAATCTTTGAGGATATATTGGACATGCTGGGCTTGTTCGCACTAGTGTTTAGAAAAATGAGAGGTGATTCGATTGAAGTGTAGAAGAACATAGGAATATAAGAACTAAGAGCAGGAGCAGACCATTCAGCCCCTCGAGCCTGCCTTGCCATTCAGTAAAATCATGGGTGATCTGCCTCCTCTTTGTGCCAATGCCTGATAGCCCTCAACTCTCCAATATTTAAACAATTTATCAGTCTCCTTTCATTGATTTAGCCTCCACAAGTCTCTGGGGTAGAAAATTTAGAGATTCACTACCAGCTATGAGAAGAAAATTCCTTTGGATCTCAGTTTTAAATAAGTATTCTTTCATTCTGCAACTAGTTTGAGATTCTGCCAACAGTGGAAATATCTTCTCAACCTTTACCCCATCAAACCCCCTCAAAATCATAGAATCCTGAATGCTTTTGACAAGGTGGATGTGGAGAGTATGGTTTCTTTTGCGTGTTAGTCCTGGATCACCGTTTGATAATTATGGATTGATGTTTCAATGTAGAGATTGGTGGCATGGTGGCTCAGTGGTTAACACTGCTGCTTCACAACGCCATGGATCCAGATTTGATTCCAGCCTCGGGCAACTGTCTGTGTAGAGTTTGCATGTTCTCCCTGTGTCTGTGTGGGTTTCCTCTCACGGTCCAGATTGTGGTGGATTGGCCACACTAACTTGCCCATAGTGTCCATGGATGTGTAAGCTAAGTGGGTTAACCATGGGAAATGCAGGGTTACAGGGATGGGGTGAGACTATGTGGGATACTTTTCACAGAGTCAGTATGGGCTGAATGGCCTGTTTCCACATTGTAGGGGTTCTCTGAGATTAACCATTTTTTGTGCAACTTTGGAACATCCTAGCTCAGAAGGTAGATCATTAATATTTTTAAGACAGAGGAGGATAGATTCTTATGAGGCAGTGGGATCGAGGGTTACTGGGGAGAGATTGAGAATCTGCAAATTGAAACACAAACAGATCAGCTACCAGTGATAGAACAGACTAGGGGACTGAATGGTCTACAGCTGTTCCCATTTCAGATGTATAATGGGTCAAATAGACCCTTTCTGTAATTCTATAATTGAGAGTAAACACACAGAGCTTGTAACTTGAATAGAAACAGAAAATGCTGCAAATTGGCAGCATGTTCATTAGCATGTGTAAAGCGAAAAGACGGTTAATGTTTCAAGTTCAGCAACAAGCTCTGAATACTGATGGAGGACTCACAGTTTATGATGAATCAGTAATGTCTCAGTCCATGTCTGGTCTTTTCCAGATCAATGGACTGGCATTTCAAACAGTGGGGTTGGCTCAATGGGCAAGATCACAGGGGACCTCAGGTGACAGTATTACACAACAAATGCAACAAAGATTGCCTCATTAGGTTGTGTGATTGCCAAGTTCATTTTTAAAATAAGCATGCTTGCAGTAATACATAAGATAAGGAATGGAAATGTGTTGATGAGGGGAGGTGTAAATCCAGCTAGAACATAAACAAAAAATACTGCAGATAGAACATAGAGGATGATACTACACAGGAACAGGCCCTTCGGCCCACTGTATCTATGCTGACCATGATGCCACTCTAAACTGATCCCGTCTGCCTGCACATGATCCACATTCTTCTATTCCCTGCCTGTTCATGTGTCTATCCAAATGCCTCTTAAAGGTTACTACCGTATCTACTTCCACCATCTCTCCTCCAGCTCCCACCCGCCTTTGTGCAAAACGCTTGCTTCGTTTATCTGAATTAAACTTTCCCCCTCTCACATTAAAACATATGCCGCCGGATATTTGACATTTCCGCCCTGGGAAGGAGACTCCAACTATCCACCTTATCCATGTCTCTTCTTATTTTAAACACTTCTATCAGGTCACTTCTCAGCCTCTGGTGCTCTGACCAAAACAATCCCAATTCAACCAACTTCTTATTGCTAACACACTCTAATTTAGGAAACAGCAGCCTCTTTTGCATCCTCCACAGCTTCCTATAGTGGGGCAGTCACAACTGCACAGAATAATCCAAATGTGGCATAACTAAAATCTGATATAGCTACAACATGACCTGCACCACTAATGCTCAATGCCCTACCAATGAAGGCACACATGCTATACACCTTCTTTACCACCTTATCCACTGGTGTTGCCACTTTCAGGGAACTACAGATTTGCACCCCACAATCTCTCTATACATCAATGGTCCTAAGAATCCTCAATGTAAACCAAAAGAACTGTGGATGCTGTAAAACAGAAACAAAAACAGAAGTTGCTGGAAAAGCTCAGCATGTCTGACTGCATCTGTGGAAAGAGATCAAAGTTAACATTTCAGGTGAGACCAAACTGTAAACTAAAGGCATATTTGGTGAAGCATCTCAGCCAGGCCTGTAAGGACCAGCCTGACCTCCCGGTCACCGCCCATTTTAATTCCCCTTCCCATTCCCCTTCTGACATGACCATCCACGGCCTCCTCCATTGCCACAGCGAACCAGACCGCAAGTTGGAGGAACAACACCACATCTCCTGCCTGGACAGCCCACAGCCCGGAGGACTTACCAATGAGTTCTCCAAGTACAAATAACCTCCCTTCCCATCCCCCAACTCTCTTTCCAGCCCTGTCCCCTTCCCCTCCATCCCTCTGACTGACCCTTCCTTCTAGCTACCAACCAGATTCAATCTCCCATCGATCAACCAGGCCGTACCCTCCACCTGTCTTTACCTATCCCTACCTCACCGTCCTGCCCCTCTCCCCACTCAAATCCCTCCCCACCCCCACTTAATCTACAGCTCTCCCTACACCCACACCCAGTCCTGAAGAAGGGTTACACCTGAAATGTTAACTTGCAAACAACTAAATAAGGAAGAAATATGAAATAGACAGCAAGAACTTAAAAAGTATACTAAAATAAAGAGAGTAGCCAACTTTGGCAACCCTCAAACTTCTAATATACTTTTTAAGTTCCTACTGTCCATTTCATATTTCTTTCTTATTTATTCTCCTGCTCTAATATTATTCTATTTATTTCGTATTGTCATTTTTGCTGTTCCTTTTTTAAAAGATGTTCACTGTCTTCTAATTTGGCACTAATCTTGTTGCATTGCAATCTTTTTAGTTGAAGGATATCTTCCTTAACATAATTTGGAGGAGCCGGTTTTGGACTGGGGTGGACAAAGTAAAAAAAAACTCACACAACACCAGGTTATAGTCCAGCAGGTTTATTTTAGTTGAAGGATATCTTCCTTAACATAATTTGGAGGAGCCGGTGTTGGACTGGGGTGGACAAAGTAAAAAAAAAACTCACACAACACCAGGTTATAGTCCAGCAGGTTTATTTGGAAGCACTAGCTTTCGGTGCACTGCTCCTTCATCAGGTGTTTGTGGAGTATAAGATCATAAGACATGGAATTTATAGCAAAGGTTTACAGGGTGATGTAACTGAAATTATATATTGAAAAAGACCAGGATTGTTTGTTAAGTTTCCTGATGAAGGCTTTGTGCCTGAAACATTGATTTTCCTGCTCCTCAGATGCTGCCTGACCTGCTGTGCTTTCTCAGCACCATCTAATCTTGACTCTAATCTTCAGCATCAGCAGTACCCACTTTCACCTTGTTTGTTAAGTCTCTCATCTTTTCGAATGGACATGTTGGTTTCAGTTCTTTCATATGTAAATTCCAGAACTTTTTTAAAGTTACATTCTCAAGTGAACTTTAACAATTGGTTGTCATCTCAGCCCAGATAATGTATTGAAGGTATGAGGTGCCCTGTGTGAGACTGTTTGTCCCACAATGTTCAGTCTGTGATTTACATATGAAAGATGCCCATTTGAAAAGATGAGAGACTTAACAAACAATCCAGGTCTTTTTCAATATATAATTTCAGTTACATCACACTGTAAACGTACATAGACAGGGTTAATGGTAGGTGTCTTTTTCAAGACAAGGGGCATATTTTTGAGATGTGAGGAGACAGATTTAAATAAGACATAAGGGGCATATCTAAGGAAATAGTGGGTGTAGATTCAGTTACAATTTTTAAAAGACACTTGGACAAGTATATGAATAGGAAAGGTTTGACGGGATAAGGGCCAGGAGCAGGCAGGTGGGACTAGTTTAGTTTGGGATTATGATCAGAATGGACTGGTTGGATTGAAGGGTCTGTTTCTATGCTGTAAGTACACTCCATAAGCATAGTACAGAGGAACCTCGATTATCCGAACATCACAGTCTCCTGAACGTGGAGCGGACTTTAAAAACTCCGAGCTCCAGAGGAAAGGCATTTAATCGATTTTCCAAATAATCAATTATCCGAATGAAATAGTGCCCGCCCATCTTGTTTGGATAATCGAGGTTCCACTGTAAATGTTTTGTTGTCCAACATCTGTAGGACCAGGAGTGTGCTGATTGATCGAATATTCATGACAATCAAGAGATCCACATGATCAATGTAAAAACATACACAGTGTAATAGGAATGTAATGCAGGGGGTATACACATCACTGTTATACGTTACGGCATGAAACACTTGAATAGTATGCAACTTTGCCTTAAATAAAACTTTTGGCAGAGAGCCTTCATAACTAACTACTCAAACGTAATGGAGATCGCAGTATTTGAGGAGAAATTGACTCAAACTTCAGTCAAATGTTGATATCTCATGTTGCCATTCAATAGAACAACATGGATATTTATACTGAGGTAAATACATTTTATAAAAAAATCCTCTATTAATTGGACAGAATAATACTTTAAATGTTGCAGTATTGGATGTATATAATTTTTGCCGGTTTATTGAGAGTTCGGGTGCATAAGATGCCAATTTTAAAAAGGTTTGCTGTACTTACACATGCGCTTTCAATGCAAGGGATACGATGCTACAGGCCAAATGCTGGAAAATGGGATTAGTATAATTAGGTGGTCATTCTGATGGTGCAGACAGAATGGGCAGAAAGGCCTTGCTCTGTGTTGTAGTTGTTGATGACTATTCGATGCTGGTATGATCACTTTCCGTAGCAGACTCTTTACAAGGAGATTACCAAATAAGCCTAATTTATTACATGCTCGCCTAACGGTATTATCACTAGACTATTTATCCAGAAATCCAGATAACATTTTGGGCACCTGAGTTGAAATCCTGCCATGGAAACTAATAGAATTTGAATTTAATTAAAGACTGGAATTAAGAGTCTAATTATAACAATGAGACTATTGTTAATTGTTGAGGAAACCCCCATCTGGTTCATTAATGTCCTTTAGAGAAGATAATTTCAACATCCTTATTTTGTCTGGCTCCATGTGACTCCAAACCCACAGCAATGTGGTTGACTCTTAACTGCCCTCTTGGTATTTACTGATGGGACAATAATTGCTGGCCTAGCCAGCAATGCCCACATTCTATGAATGAAGAAAACATTCCAAGGACTGTATTGATCTAGTCTTATATTAACAGAACTAACTCACCCAACTTACCTTTCTTCCTCAAATGTCAAATACTCTTGAACATTTAGATCAAGTCTTTATCACTTAGCAATCACTTCTTTATAAAAGCTATCATCATAATCACCCACAGCTTTTGGGTCATCACTTCATCCATCTTGTTATGAACGCTTTGCACACTTACATTAACAATTTTTAAAATTTTTAAAACCACCCTTTTTATAATTTATCTCTATTTACCAGTGCAGCTTCAACCATTCTCATATTATTACTCTGTACTATTGCCTTGTCCTGGCTACTTAACATTCTACATCTTATATTTATATTACTGATTAGTACCATAAAGCAACACCCACAAAGATGATATTATGCTTTATTGTGTAAGGTGTGTGATTTGCATTCATTTTATAGAATTGATCTTCAAGTTTAGATTTTGAACTAGTGCCATGTGTGTTTGATCTGCATCCAAGGAGGAGTACATCAATACAGCAATTGCAGGTATTTCTGTAGCCATGGTGATTTCTTCTTTTTTTGAACATCATAAGGGAGAGAGACTCCTTAGAGAGTGATTGGGTTTTGTTTTCCTTGGGTAGGCAGAATAAATTGATGCCAATTAAGTTGCAGGTAAAATGATGATGAACTTGCTCTTTTGGCCTACAGGAAACACAAAGTTTGAAAAAAAAACCCTTTTATTTTCAGGTTTGTCGAAGTTTTTCCTGAATTTGGAAATATACGACAGTTGCTCCTGAAGAAAAGAGTTAATTTTGAATGGCTAAAAATAGGTTCCCCAATGTAAGGGATTCGGTTTGGAAGTTCCAGAACAGAAGTGTTTGGTTAAAAGCCTGAAGAGCTTATTTGAAGCAGAATATCTCTAAACTCAGTTGTATGAAGACTGAAGGAAGAGATTTTCAGATTCTGAAGATTGAGAATTGAAGACAGTTCTCTCTGGTGTGAGTAATGTAAAGGAATGTTTCTAGAATTAATGGGATTTTAGTTGACCATGTTTCAAATACATTAACTTTGTGTTATGTGCATTACTCTATTTTGATTTTAAGTTAATCTGCATATGTTTTATTGTTAATACCAAATTTGCAACATTACATTTCTGTGAAAGGCCACCTTATTATAACCATAGGAAACAAAATATGATCTAGCAAGGTAGATTTTAGTGCAGGATCTGCGATCTAGAATTAATATCAGCTGGGATCATAACAAGAGGGATTGTGGGCAGAACAGTGTTGGATGTTGAAGCAGTGAGACCTAATAATCAGGTCCTCAAAGTTTCTGCCACAATATCTATTTTATCAGTGGAACATGTAATTGTCAACATGCAAAAATTATATTTCATTAACTATGAAAGACACTTCTAGTTAGATCAGGAAGAAGATTTCCCTGACTACATTAGACCAGACACTTCCTATAGTTTCTTATGCTTAAAGAAGATGACAACAGCATCTTTCATCATGAGCAACAGCCTGTATAGTAATGAATTGGCAGTACCGTGCAATGATCTCCCCTCACGTTTATTATCCAGTCCTCCAAAACACCGTGTCCCAAGTAAGGATGTACAAGCAGCCAGAATAGAAGACAGACAGCTGAGAGATCTGCTAAGCTCAAGAAGTGACAGTGAGGAGCCACGGTGGAAATTGAAAACACAGTTGAAAAATTTAACATTGAGACATTCTTTAATCAGGATCCAATCACTGAATGAATGGTCAATAGAAAAGCTGCATTTTGTGTGAGCCAGGACAGAGGCAATAGAGTTTCAGAAATGGCTAGAAAAGCTATGCAGGTCTGGCAAAATCCAGACCCTTCCTAACTCGAAAAGTTTTCTCTCCACGGATGCTACCAGACCTGCTGAGCTTTTCTGCTTTTGTTTCTGATTTACAGCGTCTGCTGTCTTTTTTTCCGTTTTGGCAGTAGGGTATCATTTGATGTGGGAGGTTTGCCAGAACCATTGTAATGAATCCAGTTCCATGTCAATGAAGGAACGAATGTATGTTCAACCACAGTAGAACTGAGAGAGAACCGTGAGCAGGCAATATTATTGATATGCATCACACAACAGTTATTGAGATGAAATGGCCTGATTGAGTCAAATAATTCAACAAATGTAATCTAACTGAGTTCCCTGAGGTGACGTTTAGGTACAGTCACAGGGCAATTTACTCTGTCATATAAATTGGAAACCAGGCACCACTGATGACAATGTTTCGATGAAGATCACCATTGATATAGCCAAATATCTCACAGGGCAACTTGGGGCTGTATTGAAGGACAACAGAGCTGGAGAATCGTCCGCCCAATGCAGGAGAATGGGGATCAGGGAGGAATGTTATAAAGTCAGAATTGCAGCTGATTTGAAATAATGGACACGTCAAAAGCAATGATTTAGATGCAGAAAGGGAGAAATGTATTGCACACACTGGGATATCCACTTTTCCAAAAAGCAGTTGCCTTTCATTTGATTAGTGGACTCCCTGCAAAACTGCAATCTGTGTCACACTCTAAGGATTCCCTCAGGTTTAGACAAGAAAAATAAAAAATAGGAAGGCCAAATCAAAACGTGGACATTGGGTGAGATTGTGTATGACAAGAACCTACGATAAATGAAACAAATTCTGGATTTTTAATGTGATGAACTTAATTTACTTTATTCTTACACTATATCATGCTGGCGCAGATGATTTTAGTTTGTCCTCATCTCCCTGTAAACTGGTTGAACGGTAGGATTTGGGGTCTGGCTTTGCTGCTTCTCTCCCTTGTAAAATTGCTGTTGTATACAGCTGTAAATGTTAACTGTATTTTTGTAAACTGTTTTGTAATTTGTTTAATAAAATATTATAAACCATAGATTCCTGGGCGGGCTGCCCCAGAGGTGGTCGAAAGGTGCTGAGGGTGGTTAGTGAAGCCGCTGTCACCCCGGGCAGGTACCGGGATGGGCTGTCCTAGAGGTGGTTGGAAGGTGTGTCAGGGCGGACCGAGAGCCGGAAGGGGCATGGGGTGGACTGAGAACCAGTTAGGCGGTAGTGTGGGGGTAAACAAGAAAGAAAAATAAAGAAAAATAAACAGGAGTGTCAGAGGTTCTGTTCACTCTGAAAGCTGGCTCTGGAGGGAGCTGGACCAGTGTGTGTGCAAGGACTCTCCTCAGTGACTGTGAAAAAAAACCCATAGATTTGTCTCACACCTGCACACACACAACATGGGTGCTGGGGAAAAAATAAGCACTACCGCAGTTAGGTGGTAGTGTGGGGGTTTACAAAAGTAAAAAAAAAGATAAACAGAGGATTATGTGAAGGGCACTGTTTGTCACAGAAAAAAAAAATTTAAAAATTAAAAAAATAAACCATAGATTGGGCACAGTGGTTAGCACTGCTGCCTCACAGCGCCAGAGACCCCGGGTTCAATTCCCGGCTTAGGCAACTGTCTATGTGGAGTTAGCACATTCTCTCTGTGTATGGTGGGTTTCCTCCGGGTGCTCCGGTTTCCTCCCACAGTCTAAAGATGTGTAGGTTAGGTGAATTGGCCATGCTAAATTGCCCATAGTGTTAGGTGAAGGGGTAAATGTGGGGGAATGGGTCTGGGTGGGTTGCTCTTCAGAGGGTCGGTGTGGACTTGTTGGGCCGAAGGGCCTGTTTCCACACTGTGAGTAATCTAATCTAATCTAAATACCCTTGTCTAGGCTATATTTAAAAAAAAACGTAGACTGTCTCACATCTGCACACACACACACACCATGGGTGCTGGGGAAAAAATAAGCACTACCGCACTTAGGTGGTAGTGTAGGGGTTAAATTTAATTAAAAAAAGAAAAGAAAAAATAAAAGAAAAAAAACAAGAGGCTCTGACTGCCTGCCCCTCTTCCAAAAAAAAATATAAACTGGAGATGCCGCAGGGAGTGGAGTGCATCATTTCTCCCTCCAACTCCATTTTGATTTAGTCCCCACCCTCCCCTTCACAAAAAAGAAAAAAAAAGAAAACAGAAAAAAAATAAGCAGGGGATTTGTTTTCCTATCTTCCTGGTGGTGGAAATTGAATAAAGATTCGTGCACCTTGCGTCTCTCACTGTGTCTCACACCTGCACACACACACACACCATGGGTGCTGGGGAAAAAATAAGCACTACCGCACTTAGGCGGGAGTGTGGGGGAAAAGAAAACGTAGATTCCACATTTTTGCACGTGGAATAAAGTTTTTGCACAGTGGCATCTTTTTTTAACTGAGTCACTGATGTGGGAAAAGTATAAGCACTAATGCTGGGCCCCCTCAGGTGCAGTGGTCATGTGGGGGATTATCTTTAAAAAAGGAGATACATAAGACCCTTCTGAGCCGAGGGACAAAAAATAACCAACAGGAGATTCAGGGAGTCTTCGTATTCTGGTGACTGGCTGTGAACTCACTAGTCACATGTAATTAAAGGGCAACTTACTGACAGGATACCAGCCTCCGTGCTGTATTGAAGAATTTAAAAGATATTAATTATAAGTATCTATTGCATGCATTTCACAGGCACATGAGTGTCTGGGATAGCTTTCAGCTATTGGGTTGCAATAGAGGAGCATGCTTCCAATAGAGTGTTATGCTTCAGTGATTGATGTAAGATGGAGTATGAGATCTTTATGCTCTCAGGTCACATGCTAGGATACAATGATTGTATCATGAGCATGTCTCTTAAAGTTATGTTGATAAACTGGACATGAAACATAATGTAACTTCCCCATTTTAACCGCAGATTGAAAAAAAGCTTATCCCAGATTTATACTTTCCACAGGCAACAAATGTTGTCATGTTAACGATGATACATGCAAGTAAAACAGTTTACGAGAGTAACATTTTAAACTTTACTATAACATTTTGGAGATTTGACAACTTGTGCTGGAGTGGTATTTGTACACTCATCTGAAGAGGAGTGAATTGTCCTTGTTGTATTTGATGGAAATTGGGTTATCTTGGTCCTAATTGCTGTTACTGAGGATCATCGCACAATCATTATTGCCTGATTCTTATTCCTTACTCTCTTCGTGCATGGTTGATGCATTGCTAAGTTCCTTCACAATGTAACATCATGATCAGTAGTTACTTTTGTTGATTTGGATTGGTTGCATATTCTGGAAATCTTTTCTGTCCTCCGAAGATTTCTGTTCCTGACTCTCACAGTGATCAATTTTTTTTTTCACTTGCTGATTTGATTTGTATCTCACACAACAAATGGTGGCCTTGCCAATGACAAACATATCCCATTGGAGAATAAAAAGTAATGAAGAGGCGTACTTGCACAAAATGGCAGCTTTATTAGTGTTTCTTAAAGAGGGAGAATATAAGAGCAGACTCAATCATTGATTTCATGGAGGATTGGTGACAGGAAAAGATTAGTGTGACAGTTGTCTTTTTTTCTTATCCATTTGAGGAGTTATGAAATTATTGCCGTCTCTGTCAAACAGGTTACTGCCTCGACAGGATTAGACTGATTGTTGCTCATTCTGCAATCCTGGATTTCAGTCAATGTCCTGCAATTAATAATGAGAACGTGTAAGCTTGCCCACCACTAGCTGTGTTCACTAACCGTTTACCCAGTGTATCCGACTGGAACAAACCGTTTGCACTCCTGTTGTCGTATTGACCCCCAAGTGAGCTTGTGATCACATATTCACACCAATACCAATACCAGCTCTTTCAACATTTGCATTCTGAGCGGACAGTCTCCATAACTGAGTTCATCTGCTGCAGAAATCCTCATTGATACCATTTTGACCTCCAGCCTTGTCTCTCTAATGCACTTTGTTATGGACCAGGCCAGACCCCCTCAAAACCTTTCAAGAAGCTAGCCCATACCCTAACTTTACTCGTTGTTTTAAGCAGGTGTATAGTGGATATTCCACGTGGGATGCAGCTGGTCAAACCATTAGTTTTAAACCAAACAAAATTTATTTACAAGATTACTGAATGAAACTCAAACAACAGAGAACAGAATACAGAATGACTTAAACTATCCAAAAACTCGACAGATCATCCCAACTTAATGATGCTGTTCTAAATACTTGCAGCAATCTCCATAATCTCCCCTTTGCACAAAAGGTAAAATCAAACACGGGGTCTTACAGGAGAGAAGTCAGAAAAAAAGGAC
This sequence comes from Chiloscyllium plagiosum, assembly GCF_004010195.1. NCBI lineage: Eukaryota > Metazoa > Chordata > Chondrichthyes > Orectolobiformes > Hemiscylliidae > Chiloscyllium > Chiloscyllium plagiosum. The sequence goes on along the minus strand of NC_057724.1, from coordinate 76,420,342 downwards.
TTGCTTCTTTGGTTCCAGCAACTTTTTTCCACATTATTGCTAAAAACCAAACCAAACCAGAGCAAAACTGAGCTCGGAGAACTGGCCACTTTCCTTTCATTGTCAAGTGTTTTTTCACCCTGAAAGCCCTCTGCTTGAGACAGTATCTGTTAGCTATTATCAAATTGGCCCAAAAACACTTCAACCTCAGACTTTTCAGAGTCTGTTCATTTACGACTTCTCTGAAAATAAAAGCCAAGGACTGGGTAACCTTGTTAAAGCAGTAGCTTTATCACAACTTCTAGTTAACATCCCAGCATACACTCTCCATACACCTCAGGGAAAACAGTGCTGCCAATATTCTAAATTGTATCAAATCCAATTCAACGATCTTGTCAATACTCACTGAATGATACTGTCTCTGCTGTGGTTCTGTTCGCCGAGCTGGAAGTTTTTGTTGCAAACGTTTCGTCCCCTGTCTAGGTGACATCCTCAGTGCTTGGGAGCCTCCTGTGAAGCGCTTCTGTGGTGTTTCCTCCGGCATTTATAGTGGCCTGTCCCTGCCGCTCCCGGTTGTCAGTTTCAGCTGTCCGCAGTAGTGGCCGGTATATTGGGTC
>NC_057724.1:76415562-76419546 GCF_004010195.1 Chiloscyllium plagiosum | reverse complement strand
GTGCTGTTATGAGTCCTAGTGGTCACAGTAGTCTGGCTGTCTTTTCAGAGATGTTCTTGATGTATGGTAGTGTGGCTAGTCCTTTGGGTTGTGGCATGTCATCGTTCTGTGGTCTATCCGTTAGGCATCTGTTGATGAAATTGCGAGGGTATCCGTTTTTGGCGAATACCTTGTATAGGTGTTCCTCTTCCTCTTTTTGCAGTTCTGGTGTGCTGCAGTGTGTTGTGGCCCTTTTGAATAGTGTCTTGATGCAACTTCTTTTGTGTGTATTGGGGTTGTTGCTTTCATAGTTCAGGACTTGGTCTGTGTGCGTGGCTTTCCTGTGTACCTTAGTGGTGAATTCTCCCTTTGGTGTTCTCTGTACCATCACATCTAGGAATGGGAGTTGGTTGTCCTTTTCTTCCTCTCTCGTGAATCAGATTCCTGTGAGTGTGGAGTTGATGATCCGACATCGAAACGACACAACCAGCTATCCCTAGTAGCCACACATGCAGACGACAAGCAACATGAATTTGACTGAGGTGAAACTGACAATCGGAAGCGGCAGGGACAGGCCACTATAAATGCCGGAGGAAACACCACAGAAGCGCTTCACAGGAGGCTCCCAAGCACTGAGGATGTCACCTAGACAGGGGACGAAACGTTTGCAACAAAAACTTCCAGCTCAGCGAACAGAACCACAACAACGAGCACCCGAGCTACAAATCTTCGCACAAACTTTGATACTGTCTCTGGATGAAGAAGCCTTCGGGAATTTAAAGCTCCCAACCTTGCTTTCAAATCCCTCTATAATCTAGCAGCTTCTCATCTCTGTAATGTCCTTGAGTCCCTACCTTCTGGAGATATCTGTCCTCAGATTTTGAGCATCCCTAATATTAGTTGCTACATGAAAGAATGACAATGCATAGTTGTCATGCTTTCAACTGCAAAGCTCCCAAACTTTGGAACTATTTTGGAATATACGCCCCACATGTCTCTCCTCAAGTGTCGGTCAAATGCTCCAACTTCCCCTCATTTGACTTGGTGTCAAGTTTAGCTTACATCGAGATATAGCAGATGCTTAGAGCAGGAATAGGAGAAAGTGAGGACTGCAGATGCTGGAGAGGCAGAGTCAAAAAGCGTGGCACTGGAAAGGCACAGCAGGTTAGGCAGCATCCGAGGAGCAGGAGAGTCAATGTTTCAGCTATAAGCTCTTTATCAGGAACAGGTCTTTCAGCCCCATGGGCCTACTCTGCCATTCAATATGGTCATGGCTGATGATCAAACTCCACACCCCTGATACCAAACCTGGGATGCACCTTGGGATATGTGACTGCAGTAAATGTTTTTATAAATGCAACTTGTTGTTGTGGTTACAAGTGGATTTGATTGTACCTGTTAGTATGCAAATTTATATTTGTCAGAAAATAAAGCAGCTAAATGAGTTCTATCAGTCTGGTTACCATATGTCAATTAAATCTTGAAGGAGCACAATTGAGTGCACGTATGAAAAATTCATCATCATCCATCACTACAAGTGGGATCTGCTTCTCAGCAGGTTTTGGTTTAATTATCAACTCGAATCTGGAGCACCTTATCAAGAATAGAATTTTCAGTGCAGTACAGAGGGAGCGTTACACTGTCAATGTGCCATCTCTCAGACGAGATGTTCAGCTGAGGCCTGATCTGCTCTCCCACGTACATTCCAAAGATTTAATCAAAGTAACAAATAATTAATGTACGTGAATTGCTTTAGGAGTGGATGAAGTCAAAAAGGTATTATATACATGTCAAAATAGATTCCACTCTCTCCATCTCTCCTTTCAGCCATAGGGCAGCATGGTGGCTCAGTGGTTAACACTGCTGCTGCATAGCACCAGGGACATGGGTTTGAATCCACCCTTAGGTGACTGTTTGTGTGGAGTTTGCACATTCTCCCTGTGTCTTTGTGGGTTTCATTTAGGGGGTCCAGTTTTCTTGCATAGTCCAATGATGTGCAGGCTACATGGATTGCCAATGGGAAATGCAAGGCTATCAGTTAAAGAGGTGGGGGATGCTCTACAGGGGGTCAGTGTGAGCTCGATGGACTGAGTGGACTGCTTCTAAGCTGTGGGGATTCTGTAACCTACTCCTTCTTTACTGTTTATATCTCTCCACTCCTTTCTCTTTTGCTACTTTCTTTCAAGGTCGTCTTTGTCCCTCCTCCCTGACCTGGATCTTGCTCATCTCCTGCTTCCCTTCCTTCCTGCCTCCTTCGGAATGTTGTTTCTTCATCCCTCCACTCCCTTCCACTAGCCATCTTCCAACATGCTCTGAAAATGGGTATCACTGCTGCCCAGAGATGGGATAGTTCATTGGGGTCAGTGTGACTGAGTGAGACCACCTCACCACTATGGGGTATTTCCTTAAGTTTGCAATTGAAGAAGAGCTGGTTCCAGGGTTTCAGGTGGACCTATCTTTTGAAAGAACACTTCACTGGGCTCCATATTAGCATATATCACCATATATGGAGAGTTATGTTGCTATGGTAAATGTGAATAATGATAACCAATTTCTGATTGGGTGACTTAATTTAGTTGCTAGAAACATACTAAGACAATGAATTTCAGAAATTGCTACTTTAAATGCTAAGCAGTAAATATGACCTATTACTGCTGGTTCATATCTGGAGGGTTTCTACACCTGACAGCTGCTTTTTCCTTCATTTTGATTTTAGTCAGGACTGTACATAATTATCAGCTAGTTTAAACCTTCTCTTTTCAGGCAAACCTTCTGGAAAATTGCAGAAGCAGTCGTGATTTTGTCGTGGATCTGTGTCCAAATATTCTGCGATATCAACAAATCATCATTCCAAAAACCCGTTTGAAGTGCAGTTCTCAACAGGTTGTCTGGAATGGCCCTGACAGAAACAGAATGATGAACCAGCAGAGATACACTCTGACAAAGTTGGTGAGGGGAGAAAATGGAAGCAGATAGTCAGAAACTTGGAAGACAGGAATAGAAGTAATCAAGAGTGTGGTGCTGGAAATGCACAGCCAGTCAGGCAGGATCTGAGGAGAATCAACGTTTCAGGCATAAGCCCTTCATCTTGATTCTCCTGCTCCTCGGATGCTGCCTGGCTTGCTGCTTTTTTTCCATCACCACACTCTCAACTCTGATCGCCAGCATTAGCAGTCCTCACTTTCTCCTAGTAACAGAAGTAGGCCATTTGACCCTGTAATGCTGCTCCACCAAACAATATGATCATGGCTGATATTGAGATCAATACCTTAATTCTGGCCTCCCACTTGCCCACCCCACAACCCTTGACCCCTTTAGCAATGACAGCCATATCTACTTCCCTCTGGAAAACACATAATGTTTTGATCTCAACCATAATCTGTTGTAGCCTTGAGGTGGGGGTGCCGGTGTTGAACTGGGGTGGACAAGGTCAGAAGCCACTTAACACCAGGTTATAGCCCAACAGGTTTATTTGAAATCACAAGCTTTCAGAGCGGTGCCCTTTCATCAGTTGATGAAGGAGCAGCGCTCAAATAAACCTGTTGGACTACAACCTGGTGCCATGTGACTTCTGATCATATTCTATGGTAATGAATTCCACAGGCTCACCACTCTCAGGGTGAAGAAAGTTCTCCTTATCTTAGTCCTAAAAGGTTTATTCCTTATCCTTAAACTATGACTCCTATTTCTGGAGTTGAAACTTTATTGCTGGAACAGCACAGCAGGTCAGGCAGCATCCAGGGAACAGGAGATTCGACGTTTCGGGCACAGGCCCTTCTTCAGGAATGAGCAGAGAGTGTTCAGCAGGAGAAGATAAAAGGTAGGGAGGAGGGACTTGGAGGAGGGGCGTTGGAAATGTGATAGGTGGAAAGAGGTCAAGGTGAGGGTGATAGGTCGGAGTAGGATGGAGGCGGAGAGGTCAAGAAGAAGACTGCAGGTCAGGAAGGCGGTGCCAGGCTGGAGGGATCCGGCTGAGACAAGGGGGGGGGAGGGGGGATGAAAAAA
>NC_057724.1:76411847-76415254 GCF_004010195.1 Chiloscyllium plagiosum | reverse complement strand
AGTGGCGGCGGATGATGCGCTGTACATGGAGATTGGTGGGGTGGTAGGTGAGGACCAGTGGGGTTCTGTCCTGGTGGCGGTTGGAGGGGCGGGGCTCAAGGGCGGAGGGGCGGGAAGTGGAGGAGATGCGGTGGAGGGCACCGTCGACCACGTTGGGGGGGAAATTGCGGTCCTTGAAGAAAGAGGCCATCTGGGTTGTGCGGTTTTGGTACTGGTCCTCCTGGGAGCAGATGCGGCTGAGTCGAAGGAATTGGGAGAATGGGATGGCGTTTTTACAGGGGGCAGGATGGGAGGAGGTGTAGTCCAGGTAGCTGTGGGAGTCGGTTGGTTTGTAGTAGATGTCCGTGTTGATTCGGTCGCCTGAGATAGAAACAGAAAGGTCTAGGAAGGGGAGGGAGGAGTCCGAGACTGTCCAGGTGAATTTGAGGTCGGGGTGGAAGGTGTTAGTGTAGTCCTATTTCTGGACTCAGCCATTATTGGAACCTGCATAGTCCTATTAGAGTTCTATAGATTTCTCTGAGATTCACTCTCATTTTTCCAACTTCCAGTGGTTACAATCCTAACTGACCCAATATCTCTGCAGAGGTCGGTCCTGTCACCCCAGAAATCAACTCAGCAAACCTTTGCTGCACTTACAGCAAGAACACTCTTCCTCAGATAAAGGACATGAAAACTACACACAGTATTATTGGTGCGGCCTCACCAATGCCCTGTATAATTGCAGCAAAACATCCTTATCCCAAATGTTATGGACCAGACTAAAACACCTCAAAACATTTCAAGAAGGTAGCCTAGATACTAACATTTCCCGTTGTTTTGAGCAGGTGTAGAGCAGATATTCCAGGAGCGATGCAGTTGGCCCAATCACTCAGTTTTAAAAAAACAGGATTTATTTACAGATTTACTGAATGCAACACAAATAAAAAGAATCAAATTTAGAATAACTTAACCTATTTAAAAACCCAGTTGAATCCATCGCAACTTAATGATGCTGTTCCAAATAACCACAACACACCCCTTGGCAAAAAACAGTAAAATTAAATACATGTTCTACAGGAGAGAGACAGCCAGGAAATCTCAGTTGAATCCAAGAACCTCTTCTTTCCCCACTCCCCCAAGCTTTTCTTTGATCAGTAACTCCAAACAAACTGCTTGCTAAAAACCAAACCGGAAAACAACCCTGAACTGGGAAAACTGGCCACTCCCCTTTCATAGTACAAGTGTTTTTTCAAACAAAACCTTGAAAGCTTTTTCAATTAGATATTCCCAGACATATTGGAATCTCTGCCTTTATGACCCTTCTGAAAGAAAAAAAAACAGGACACCATAACCCTGCCAAAAGAGCCGCACGTTCACACTATATTCAAATGCTCTCGCTTTGAAGACCAATATACAGTTTGCCTTATTTACTACTTGCTGCATCTGCATTTTTACTTGTAGTGACTGGTGCACGAGAACTCCTATTGGACATTTCCCTCTCTCAAATTACAGCCATTCAAATAATAATCTGCCTTCCTGTTTTTGCTACCAACACGGATAACCTCACATTTATTCACGTCATATTGTGTCTGCCATGCATTTGCTCACTCTCTCAACCTGTCCAAATCACACTGCTACAGCTCTGTATCCTCCTCACAGAATACCCTCACACACAGCTTTGTGTCATCTGCAAAAGCTGAGAGATTAAATTGAGTTCCCTCATCTAAATCATTAACAGTAATTGTGAATTGCTGGGGTCCAAGTACCAATGCCTGCCATTCAGAAAATTACTGCCTGCCATTCAGAAAAAAGAACCATTTAGTCCGTCTCTTTGTTTCCTGTCTGGGAACCAATTTTCTATCAATCTCAATACACTACCCTTGATCCCATGAGCTTTAATTTTGCACTGAGCTTTAATCTCTCCTGTAACCCATAGTTGAAACTTTCTGAAAGTCTAAATAAACCCCCCACAGGCTTGACTCACCCTGAGCAACACTACTATTGCTCCCTTGAAGAATTCCAGAAGATTTGTCAAGCATGATTTCCCTTTTGTAAATCAATGCTGATGTCATCTGATTCTAATGTTGTTTTCTAAGTACTCAGGTATAATATTCCCACTGCCGACAGAGAATTTGAAGTATTTAATTTAGAATTTAAGCTGACTCTGTTTTCCCCTCACAATATGGTAGATCATTCATTCAGAGGCTGTGAGCATCGCTGGCTAAGCCAGCATTTATTGCCTGTCTCTAGTTATCCTTGAGAAGGTGGGGTGAAGCTGCCTTCTTACTCTGCTGCAGTCCATGTGCTGTAGGTTGACCCACAATGTTCTGAGGGATGGAGTTCCAGGATTTTGACGCAGTGAGAGGGAAGGAATGGTGAGTGATTACCAAATCAGGATGGTAAATGATTTGGAGGGGAACTTGCAGGGGATGGTGTTCCCATGAACCTGCTGCCCTTGTCCTGATGGTGGTTGTTGTCAGTTTGACAGGTGCTGTTTCAGGAACCTTGGTGAATTTCTGCAGAGTATCTTGTAGAGTTATACTAACCCAGAAGAATAGCAGAACAGTGTATGCGGAGCTCATTTGCTCTGCCCACATTCAGTTCTCTTTTCCTTTCTCTTTCTTTTACTTTAAATACTTACCTTCAGTGGAGAGTGAGTTTGAGGAGTACAGGTAAGATCAGCACAGAGGAGACAGAACCCGGCCTGGTGAGATATGGAGGCCTGGTGCAGTCTGCGTGAAGGACTGTATACTTTAAATACTTACCTTCAGTGGAGAGTGAGTTTGAGGAGTACAGGTAAGATCAGCACAGAGGAGACAGAACCCGGCATGATGGAGAGCGAGGTCCCTCGTCATCTGCAATGGTAGCAAGGGCAGGCAGCACCAGGTCAGGTTCAGCATAGATTGAAGCCCAGGACAGTCTGGAAGTGAGGCCTAGAGCAGTCTGGAGGCCTGGCGCAGGCTGGGGCCTGGTGAGATATGGAGGCCTGGTGCAGTATGGAGGCCTGGTGAGATATGGAGGCCTGGTGCGGTATGGAGGCCTGGTGAGATATGGAGGCCTTGTGAGATATGGAGCCTGGTGCAGTATGGAGGCCTGGTGAGATATGGAGGCCTGGTGAGTTATGGAGGCCTGGTGCAGTCTGCGTGAAGGACTGTAATGCTGACCCTTTTGTTTCTTTAAATTTCTAATTTTCTCAGATTCTGAGTTTAGGTACCTTATAGCTAAGATGGTGTGAAAGACCATAATCTGGATCAGTGGTGCTGGAAGAGCACAGCAATTCAGGCAGCATCCGAGGAGCTTCGAAATCGACGTTTCGGGCAAAAGCCCTTCATCAGGAATAAAGGCAGAGAGCCTGAAGCGTGGAGAGATAAGCTAGAGGGGGGTGGGGGTGGGGATAGAGTAGCATAGAGTACAATAGGTCAGTGGGG
>NC_057724.1:76402270-76411399 GCF_004010195.1 Chiloscyllium plagiosum | reverse complement strand
TCCTAACCTGCAATCATCTTCCTGACCTCTCCGCCCCCACCCCCACTCAGGCCTATCACCCTCACCTTGACCTCCCTCCACCTATCGCATTTCCAAAGCCCCTCCCCCAAGTCCCTCCTCCCTACCTTTTATCTTAGCCTGCTGGACACACTTTCCTCATTCCTGAAGAAGGGCTTATGCCCAAAACGTTAATTCTCCTGTTCCTTGGATGCTGCCTGACCTGCTGCGCTTTTCCAGCAACACATTTTCAGCTCTGATCTCCAGCATCTGCAGCCCTCACTTTCTCCTTGCAGGAACTCACTAAAGCTCCTTCGACAGCGGCTCGCAAACATATGATTTTACCAAATTTCAAAGGCAGCAGATATGCTGTGTTATGTCTCACAGTCATTATGTCAATGAATCATCATACTGTGTCATTGCATGTGAAATGAGGGTATAATGATCTCATACTCCATCTAACTGTAGGATCCCTGAAGGATGACATGCTACCAGAAGCATGTTGTCTGTGTAAATTTGTTTCTTAAGGTTAACTCTGACACATAGGTGCCTGTGAATGTAATATTTGTTCGAGGATGTGATGGCCTAGTGGGTTTATCATTGGACTGTTAATCCAGAGACCCAGCTAACATTCTGGGGACCTTGGATTGAATCCTGCCATGGCAGATGGGGGAATTTGAATTCAATAAAAATATCTTGAATTAACAGTCTAATGATGACCATGAATCCATTGCCAATTGTAGGAAAAACCCATCTGGTTCACTGGTGTCGTTTAGGGAAGCTAACTGTTGTCCTTATCTGTTTGGTCAACATGTGACTCCAGACCCACAGATATGTGGTTGGCTCTTAACCGCCCTTAGTGATGGGCAATAAATGCTGGACTAGCCAGTGATACCTTCGTCCTGTGAATGAATGGAGACAAAAATAGACAAGTGTAACAAATATCTATTAGATTCTTCAATACCATAATATCCTATTTTACTAGGTTCAGATAGAATACTCTTCGGGATGCAAACTCGCAGAAGGATCAATTCAACCAGCCAGCTTCCCTCTAAGTCAGACATCAAATTGCAATTTCTTCATTAACACTGCATTAAAACCTTTGGAGAGAGTGCAACAAAGGTTTACCCAACTGATAACTGCGATAGCAGGACTGATGTACGATGTGGAGGAGCCGGTGTTGGACTGGGGTGGACAAAGTTATAAAAAATAAAATCACACAAGATCAGTACTTCCAAATAAACTTGTTGGACAGATGTATGAAGACGTACTGGACCAGTCAGGACTATTTTCATTGGCGTTCAGAAGATTGAGGGCAGATCTCATTAAAAAAACCCATGAAATTCTAACGGGACTAGCCATGGTAAATAACAGAAATGACATTCCCGATGATGGAGGTGGTCAGAACCAGGAGTCTCTGTCGAAGGATACCAGGTCGGTAATTTAGGACTGAAGTGAGGGAAATTTTCTTCACCCAGAGAGTGCTGAGTCTGTGGAATTCTCTGCTATAACAAGTGATTAGATTACAGTGTGGAAACAGGCCCTTCGGCCCAACAAGTCCACACCGACCCGCCGAAGCGAAACCCACCCATACATTTACCCCTTACCTAACACTACGGGCAATTTAGTATGACCAATTCACTTAACCTGCACATCTTTGTGATGGTGGGAGGAAACCGGAGCACCCGGAGGAAACCCACGCAGACACGGGGAGAACGTGCAAACTCCACACAGTCAGTCGCCTGAGTCGGGAATTGAACCCGGGTCTCTGGCACTGCGAGGCAGCAGTGCTAACCACTGTGCCACCGTGCCGCCACGGTGGTTAAGGCCGAAACAACGTTCTCAAGAAGGAGTTAATTATCGTTCTGGGCTAAAGGGATCAAAGGGATTGGAGAAAAAGTAGGAAGAAGGCATTCTGTTCTGGAGTATCATACCAGACTCAAAACGGAACACTGTTTTTCTCTCTTCACGGATGCAGCCTGATCTGCTGAGTTTCTCCAGCATTCTCTGTGCTTGTTTCATTCTCTGTGTTCGAGCATCTGCAGTATTTTCCATTTATCTCAGGGGACTGAGTTGGATGATCAGCCATGCTTGTATTGAATAGCAGAGCAGTCCCAAGGGACCGAATGGCCTCCTCCTATCCCTATTTTCTACACTCCTATGTAACTTCTTCCCTGACAACAATGTGTGTGCATCTTCACCACACGAGCTGCAGCATCGCCTGAGTCATCTGTCATCATTTTAAGGGAAATTTGAGAAGGACAGTGGATGGCACGTGGGTGGCACGGTGGCTCAGTGGTTAGCACTGCTGCCTCACAGCACTAGGGACCCGGGTTCAATTCCCACCTCGGGCAACTGTCTGTGTAGAGTTTGCACATTCTCCCCGCGTCTGCGTGGGTTTCCTCCGAGTGCTCCGGTTTCCTCCCACAGTCCAAAAATGTGCAGGTCAGGTGAATTGGCCATACTAAATTGCCCCATAGTGTTATGGGGCATTAGTCAGCGGCAAATGTAGGGGAATGGGTTTGGGTGGGTTGCTCTTCAGAGGGTGGTGTGGACTTGTTGGGCCGAAGGGCCTGTTTCCACACTGTAGAGAATCTAATCTAATAAAGGCAGAACTTTCCAGTGATGCCATTATCCTAACAGTGAATTAATTTTAACCACTAGATGTTGTGACACTGCTTTAAGGATGGAAAGGTTTCCCCTTGATGGAGGGATCCATGACCAGGGGTGTAGATTTAAGAATAGGTTGAGTGGGGATGTGAGGAGAAACTCTCTCATCTAGAGGATGATAGAACTCACTGCCTGTGATGGTGGCAGAGACAAAAACCCTCATAACATTAAAGAAGTATTTAGATGTACACTTTGCAATGCCAGGGCATAAGCGCTGGAGAATGGGATTAGAATAGTTAGGAGGTTGTCTTTGATCAACGTGGACGTGATGGGCTGAAGGGCCTTTTCCTGTGCTGCAGACATCAATGCCTGGATGACAATGACGTCTGATAGTCATGAGGAGTCGCGGCAACAGCATGGTAGACTAAGCATGTGCACAAACCTTTCGGTGGATGGAAGTGACCAGCAGTTCCGTGGAGAGAAAGCAGGTCCAATGTTTCAGGTCCTGTAACCTGCATTCAGACTCTGAAAGATATGGGACGTGAACTCCGCTTCTCCTTCACAGAGGGGATAGTGAGGCCTGCAGATGCTAGAGAAGTCAGAGTCGATAAAGTGTGGCTCTAGGAAGAGCATAGCAGGTCAGGCAGCGTCAGGGGAGCTGGAGAGTCCGATTCTTCAGGCTTAACCCTTTGTCAGGACTGGGGAAGAGGAAGGGGGCTGAGAAATAAATAAGGGGAGATGGGGTGGGGCTGGGGGAAAGATAGTTGGGATGGCGATAGGTGAGCGAAGGCAGGAGGTGATTGTGATAGGTTGGTGGGCAATGTGGAGTGACTTGGCTCCACACTCTTGATCTGTCCGTCTTCCTTCCCACCTATCCACTCTACACTTCCCTGTTCCTCGGACACTCTCTGACCTGCTGTGCTCTTCCAGCTTCATATCTAGTGACTCTGACTTCCAGCATCTGCAGTCACTGTCTCCAAGCTATTGACAATAATGTTGCCTCAATACAATTCCAATTAATAAAATCATCTCCTGGCTTCCCAAAGCCTGAGTATCATCTACAAGGCACTGGTCAAGAATATTTTGGAATACTCCCCACTTGCTTGGATAGGTGCAGGTCCAACAACACTCAAGAGGCTTGACACCATCCAGGACAAAGCAACTGCTTGATTGGCACCACATCCATAAACATCCACTCTGTCCATTACTGACACTCAGTAGCAGCAGTGTGTACCATCTACAAGGTGCACTGCAGAAAGTCAACAAAGATCCTCAGACAGTACCTTCCAAACCCACGGCCACTTCCATCTAGAAGGACAAGAGCAGTAGATACATGGGAACACCACCCACCCGCAAGTTCTTCCCCAAACCACTCGCCATCCTGACTTGAAAATATATCGCTGTTCCTCCACTGTCGTTGGGTCTGTGATTCTCCCCCTAACAACACAGTGGTGTTACCTGCAGCATGTGGACTGCAGAAGTTTGAGAATGCAGCTCACCACCAACAATGCAAGTCATGAGCAAAATTAAATTTAATAAATGGCATCCAAGAAAAGTCAATACGTTGGCCATTTTGATCAGAGCAGGAGAGCAACTGAGACTCTTTCTGGAGGGTAAGGTACAGGGGAGCAGCACTAAGGCACCGATGGACAATGGATATGACAGAGTGGTTGCAAGTAAGCTGTTGTGGATGTGGAGGATGTAACATGACAGATGTGTCCACATGAAAGTGGAGAGACTGGTAGACAGGATAGTGAAGAAGGTGTTTGGTATGCTTGCCTTTAGTGGTCAGTGGATTGGGTACAGGAGTTGGGAAGTCATGTCGGAGCTGCATTGGACATTGATTAGGCCACTTTTGGAATATTGTGTGCGATTCTGGTCTCCGTCTTATTGGAAGGATGTTGTGAAACTTGAAAGGGTTCAGAAAAGATTTACAAGGGTGTTGTCAGGGTTGGAGGGTTTGAGCTATTGGGAGAGACTGAAGAGGCTGGGGCTGTTTTCCCTGGAGTGTCAGAGGCTGAGGGGAGACCTTACAGAGATTTTAAAAATCATGAGGAGCATGGATATGGTGAATAGACAAGGTCTGTTCCCCAGGATAGAGGAGTCCAAAACTAGAGGCATAGGCTCAGGGTGAGAGGGCAAAGATTTAAAAGGGACCTAAGGGGCAACATTTTTCACACAGAGGGTGGTGTGTATGTGGAATGAGCTGCCAGAGGAGACGGTGGAGACTGGTACAATTACAACATTTGAAAGTGATCTGAATGGGTAAATGAATATGAAGAGTTTAGAGGGATATGGGCCAAATACTGGCAAATGGGACTAGATTAATTTAGGATATGTGGTTGGCATGGATGAGTTGGACTGAAGGGGCTGTTTCTGCGCTGTACAGCTCTATGACTCTATGAGAATTGTATAGCATAACAGCAGAGCTCCTGGCTAGCATCATTACACATTGGATAGGACAGGGTAGGAGTTGCTCCTGAGAATCATCTTGAACTGCGCACACGTCCTGTGAGAGAATGTGCACAGCGGTAATGGAATGACCAGTCTATGTCCAGCTCAGGATGAAGCATGACTTTTTGGAGGAACAGAGATTTGATGATGCATTAAGTATTACTGATGCATTATTCAGGCAGGTGATTGAGGTTACAGAATGTGCTGTCAGAGAGTTGGTCTCATTCGTTTTCCCTGCAACTGGCAAACACTGGTACTGGTGGATGGAATGGATGTTTTAAGCTGTTGAATGGATGTGGTGGACTCACTGTAGGAAGCAGCCATGCACAGCTAAAGCAATTCGGATGGTACTCAGGACAAAGCAGGCTATTTGATTGGCAACTCAGAGATGGGTAATAAATTCCGGGCTTGCCAATGCCACCTACATTCTGAAGATGAATGAATCAGGAAAGAAGTGAATATGATCTGCTGAATTTGAGTGTGCAGAAAATCAATGTGACTAACAATTGATGAGCAACTCTTAGAATAAATGAAACACAAATGAGATTGGACTGATTTACTTCAGTCAGCTGAAGGAATAAACCAAAGCAACTACCCATGTACACATGACAAAAACTCAATACTTTTCAGATGGTGGATAGAAACCATTACTGACTTAATGGATGGAAAAAGCATATCACCTCTGCATAACTAAAATCAATCAGTTCAGTTTTAAGTTAATTCCAATTTAATTTTCTAATCTTACAGAAAATTAAAATGACGAAGAAATTATTTTCTCCTCCAGTTCTGCATGATTTTATCATAAACTATCTCATTGCAGCAAAAGGATCTAATTTGGAAGGAATTAAACAGATACCAAAATCTGGCAATAATCAATTTTAGCGCAACAAAAATGATAAACTTTTCACCACATGCATTCATCATTTTTACTGCATATTTAACACCTTGTTCATAACACACTTGCCTCTCTTTGTTCAAAAACACGATCTCTTGCTCAGACAGCCTTATCTCTTCATTATACACTTGGCTACCCAAAAGGGGAAGATTATTATGAAACAAACCAGGAATACCATGATACTTTAATCACACTCACTGCACAAATACCATGTCAGGCAAAACTGACACAGACAGAATCCATCATCATGTAAACTTCACAGGACAAAGGGTTTTCAAAAAATATTTGCCACACTTTCTGTCTAGTCTGACTCCACTGAAATTAATTCCTGAACATGGGAGATTTAGTCCTTTCTGGAGAATACATCAAAATGATTCTTCATGGAATAATGCAGAAGAAAATAAGGAAATTCTTTTTAAAACCCTCTGCTTAATGATCACTAACTGATGATGGGGAAGCAATGGCCTAGTGGCATTATCGCTGACTGTTAATGTTCTGGGAACCCAGGTTCAAACCCTTACACAGCAGATGTTAGAGTTTGAATTTAATAGAAACTGGAAATTAATAATCTAATGATGACTGTTGCGATTGTCAAGGAAAACTCATCTGGTTTGTTAATGTTCTTTAGGGAAGTAGTGTGCCATCCTTACCCAGTCTGGCCTATGTGTGACCCCAGAGTTGAATGTGTAGTGCTGGAAAAGCACAGCAGATTAGGGAGCATCCAAGGAATAGGAGAATTAGCGTCTTGGGCAAGAACCCTTCAGTAGGGCTCTTGTCTGGAGCATCCATTCTCTTGCTTGTTGGATGCTGCCTGACCTGCTGTGCTTTTCCAGCACCACACGGTTGACTCTGATCTCCAGCATCTTCAGTCCTCACTTTCTCCTACATATGACTCCAACCCACAGCAATGCAGCTGACAGTTAACTGCTCTCTGGGCAATAAATGCTGGCCTAGCCAGTAATGTCCACATATCCTGTGAATGAATAAATAAAAAAAAGATCCTGAATGTGTATTTTTATGGTGCAATGGAATATTAAAGCTTAGTCTGAACTTCGCTACGTTTGTTATGCCAAATCTTTACAAGATAGCAAAGAGGTAATGATTTATTCTTGGATTAGATCAGAAATGCAGAGTCTTATTGCCTCACCTTCATTTTACGTATAAAATTATCTTCTCAATGACATTCTTCAATTCTTCCGAAATAACATGTCTCGGAATATTGCCTGCGCTTGCCTCATAATTTTCCTGCAGGAATCAAACGTATCGTGGAATCACCATTACTATTTTAATTTGCATACACCTGAGATTTTTTCATTTGATTCTGAAATATGGCTCACTCATTTGTGAGGCAATCACATGAACAACAGACATTTTAAAACTTGCTGGCCCACAAGTTTCAAAAGGTGCAGAGTTTCGAGGAAGAAATAATGCAAAAAGCTTCCTATGTCTCCATGCCAAGAGGCAAAAGTCACATGACACCAGGTTATAGTCCAACAGGTTTATTTGAAATCACAATCTTTCGTCACCTGATGAAGAAGCAGCGCTCCGAAAGCTTGTGATTTCAAATAAACCTGTTGGACTATAACCTGGTGTTGTGTGACTTCTAACTTTGTCCACCCCAGTCCAACACCAGCACCTCTATATCCGTGCCAAGGTACACTGAGTGGCAAGTGTAGGGGCAGGTAAAGGATGTTGTGAAATTTGAAAGGGTTTAGAAAAGATTTATAGGGGTGTTGCCAGGGGTGGAAGGTTTGAGCTATAGGGAGATGCTGAATAGGATGGGGCTGTTTTCCCTGGAATGTCGGAGGCTGAGAGGTGACCTTAAAGAGGTTTATAAAATCATGAGGGACATGGATAGGATAAATAGACAAGGTCTTTTTCCCTGGGGTAGTCCAGGCTACAGGGTGAGTGGGGAAAGATTTGAAAGGGAAATAAGGGCAACATTTTCAAGAAGAGGATGGTGTGTGTGTGGAATGAGCTGCCAGAGGAAAGAAGTGGAGGCTGGTACAATTACAACATTTAAAAGGCATCTGGATGGATATACAAATAGAGAGGGTTTAGAGGGATATGGGCCTCTAAATCTTGGCCAATGGGACAAGATTTATTTAGTATATCTGATAAGCATTGATGAGTTGAACCATATGATCTGTTTCTATGCCAAACAACTCCATGTCTCTATGGGTCGAGAATGTGGTGCTGGAAAAGCACAGTAGGTCAGGCAGCATCCTCGGAGCAGGAGAATCGATGTTTCAGGCAAAAGCCTTCATTCCTGATTGAAGAACTTTTGCCTGAAACATCGATTCTCCTGCCCTTTGGATGCTGCCTGACCTGCTGTGCTTTTTCAGCATCACACTCTCGACTCTAATCTCCAGCATCTGCAGTCCTGACTTTCGCCTCTATGACTCTATGACTCTGGAGGTATCAACAAGAAGTTGCATTTATATGGCAGCTTTAATGTTGTAAAAAACTCAGGCATTATCCGAAAATATGATGCCAACCAAACTAACGTTTTTGCAGCTGAGAAAGGGCTGAGCCTTAGAGGTCAGTTTTAACAAGAATATTGCAGGAACTCATGGTTGTGGCTGTCGCGCAAATACCACCGGGCTGGTAATCCACTGATCTTGACTAATTGTCTGGACTGAACATGATAACTGTTAAAGTTTGAATCCAATGTATTTGGAGTATAAAACTAGTCTTAGTAATGATAAGAATTATCAATTGCCTTCAAAGCTCACCTGATTTACTAATGTCCTTTCAGGAAGGAAATTTGCTGTTCTTGAAAAAAAATCAATGTCCTGAAAATCTGAAATCAAAACAGGAAGTGCTGGAGAAACTCAGCAGGTCTGGAAGCATCTGTGGAAAAAGGTACAGAGTAAATGCTTTGAACCACTTACTATCCTTGTAACAGAATCTGCCGCATGTGCCCCGTTTACTCATGACTCCACTTTCACTTGTAAAGATTTGATCACTGTATTTTTCTGTATTTTTGATTACGAACTAAATGGAACAAAATGACTGTTTTAAAAACCAAAGCTGAAAATGTGTTGCTGGAAAAGCACAGCAGGTCAGGCAGCATCCAAGGAACAGGAGAATCGACGTTTCGGGCATGAGCCCTTCTTCAGGAATGAGGAAAGTGTGCCAAGCAGGCTAAGATAAAAGGTAGGGAGGAGGGA
>NC_057724.1:76386153-76401925 GCF_004010195.1 Chiloscyllium plagiosum | reverse complement strand
GTGGGCGCGAGTCTTGCACCTCCTGCGGTTGCAGGGGAGGGTGCCGGGAGTGGAGGTTGGGTTGGTGGGGGGTGTGGATGTGACGAGGGAGTCACGGAGGGAGTGGTCTTTACGGAATGCTGATAGGGGAGGGGAGGGAAATATATCCTTGGTGGTGGGGTCCGTTTGGAGGTAGCGGAAATGACGTCGGATGATACGATGTATATTCCCCTGTTTTAAAAACCAAGACTTGTTGTGGGAATTGCTGCATATGTTTTTTTTACAGCAAGCTGCCAGCAGCGTTACAGTTTACTCTTGTTTGTTGAAGAGAGTGTGTGGCAGTAAGTTATTGCAGAGGAGCTGGAGCTATAGGGCTATGCTGGAAGGGAGATTCAGCTGGCAACATACAGCTGATTAGTCTGTGGACAGGTGATCTCTGCCTGCCAACAGTAATATGATTGGTTCCCCAACAGCTGAACTGCTTGTGGGTGTGAGCAAAATAGCCAAAAACCGTTGGACCTATGAATGGGGAGGTGCTGTATTTTTTTCTACTGTTTATAATCACCTAAAGCTGGATGAAAGCCCATTTATTTTTCCAATTTCCATGAGCCATGCTTTTAAAGAATAAATTCAGACATTATAAGTTGTGAATTAGTCACTCTTTACTCTTCCAAGTGCTTGAAAGCACGGGAGAAAGAATATTGAGGAGCAGCAAGTCCTGATAAACAATAGGATCATCTCAGTAAACCCTATGAACATAGATTATTGATCTGCCTTCCCAGTCTTTCCCTCCAACCAGAACACCCACATTTTCTTTGTGGATGTGTGTACAGGAAGAGTTTTATAAGGGGGGTTAAAGTTTTAATGAGTAAAGTTATACATCATCAGCTCATAATTGTTCACCTGCAGGTAAAGTCTATTTCTTTGTAATAAATAGTCACTCTTGTTAAGTTCAGAAACCTGGCCTGTACTTTCTGTTAACCTGGATTTAAAAGTGGAGGAATTTTGTGTATGTTTATGAACTCTTTAATGTTTGAGTTCGCTCTGGGAATAGTGGGGTTTAATTTCCTGCACATTACCCCAGTGAGGGGTAACAACACCGTAACGTGATTAACTCTGAAATAGCTTGGAAATAATTCAGTTTAAGGGCAATTCAGGCTGGACAATAAATGCTAGCCAGTAACACCCATGTCCCATGGATGAAAAATGAAAGGAAGTCAGGAAAAACTAGCACTCAAATAAAGTTAGCTCACAGTCACAGCTCAGAAGCCGATTTTGCAGCTCAAAGGTCAGCACCAGGGATTATGTTTCACAACAGCTTCCTCCAGACTTATTTCATCATAACCCATCAGAATTTTCTTTTATTCCTCTGTCCCTCCAGCTTCCCTTTAAATACATCTCGGCTTTTCATCTCTACCACTCCATGTCCCTCGTTGGGTGCTGAATCTGTGGAATTCTTTATCACAGAAGGTTATCAAGGCTGGGTTCTTTAAATACATTCAATTTTTAATCAGGAAAGGAATCAAGGGCGAGGGGGAAAAGGCAGGAACGTGGAGTTGAGCATCATCGGGTGAGGCATGATCTCATTGAGTAGCCCCAAGGGCTGAATGGCCTACGTCTTCCCCTAGGTCTTATGGTCATGTTCCACATTCTCATGCACTGTTCATAATAACATAGAAAGTAGGAGCTGGTGTAGGCCATTCAGTTGCTTAAGCCTGCTCCACCCTTCAATATGATCATGGCTGATCAATCAATTCAGTAGCCAGTTCCCACTTTCTCCAAATGAACTTTTAACCCTTTAGCCCTTAACAGTTACATTTAACTCCTTGCACTCCCTGCGTAAAGAGGTTTATTCCAAATTTGCCATGGGATTTACTCATGACTATCAAATGTTCACAACTCCCTAATTTTGGACTCAGCAGAATGTGGGAACACATTTATTAAAACTGTTCACAACTTGAAAGACCTGAACTATGTTACACCCTCAACCTTCCCTTGCTAAGGAAAGGGACCGCTAGTTTGTTCAGCCTTTTCTGCCAGTGATCACAACTCAGCTTCATGGCACTTGAGGTTAGAATTAGGGGGAAAGATGCAGAAATGTCTTTGTTTATAAAGAATCCTGTCACATCATCAAAGTGCCTCAAGGAGTTTCATACTGCAAATTACTTTTGTGATTGTGTTGTGTAGGCAAATTTACTTCGAGGTGAGCTGTGTGACTTTGACCTTTTGCATCTACTGGAGCTGAAATCAATTCACTTTTGAAGACATTATTGCAAATCTCTCATTCTAATCAACTATTTCTCGGGTTCCTGGTGAAACTTGTTTAGTGAGAAGTAGCTGAAGCATCAATAAACTAAACCACTGATGCAAAAGATTACCTTGCTAGTCCGTTATATTTGACCTCCAATGTTTTTCTTCACTTTTCCATTTTATAGAATGGTACTGAACAAAAGGAGACTCTTCTGCCCTATAAAACTCTTCTGTTTCTTTAGTGGGATAATTCAATTAGTCTCAAGACCTACTGCTCACCAGTTCAGTCATTCCCCCCACCCTCCTCCCCCAGTATTTATCCCATTCTCTTCGAAAAAATATTGTACTCATTTCAATTTTCTCAACACAATTATAGAGTCATAGAGTCATAGAGATGTGCAGCATGGAAACAGACCCTTCGGTCCACCCCGTCCATGCCAATTATTGACAGCCATTTGCTGGTTCTATTTGTTTGCACCTGCACCCTGCCTACCTGTCACCCTCCGCAGCTTTAGCCTACCCCTGGTACCGCACCCTCCATCCACTTGGCAGAATCTCCACATGGCATCTGAGAAACATAGAAGATAGCTGCAGGAGTAGGCCATTCGGCCCTTTGAGCCTGCACCACAGTTACCAGCTGTTATTCTATCCTGTACCCACCTGGCATCCTGTCCAAATGGCACCCTCTCCCCCAGCCCTCTAACCTCCCCCTGTGAACATGCAGCTGCCAAATTGGGTCTCTGTGATGCTGGATGGTTACATTTCACAATACTGTAACTGACTGTCCGCAGTGAGAAAGGACGCATGGTTTAACTTTCCCCAACTTTCCTACATTACGTTACGAGGGATCTCCTATAATGGAAGTGTGGATGCGCACTTCTGAAGGGGCCCTCACTGCGTCCCTGCGTTCAGGGACATGGAGCTGGTTGTCGCAAAAGAAAAGAATGAAGCAAGATTTGGCCCAGTCTGTCTTTTCTTATCAATGGTTATTGTAATTTCTTCTGGTGCCTTTTCAGTCAGTGCATTCTTTGTTAAAACCAAAACAAAAACATTTCCCTCATATCTCCTGTGGTTTCTTGATGATCATTTTGAATTTGTGTCATCTGATTACATGGGAACAGAAGTACACTTTATAGAATGAGAGGTGATCTCATTGAGACATGTCAGATTCTGAAGGGGTTTGACAGGGTAAGTGCTGAGAGAATGTATTGCCTCATGGGACAGTGTAGGACCAGAGAGTATAGTGTCAGAATAAAGGGCACCAATTTAAGACTGAGATGAGGAGGAATTTCTTCTTGCAGAGGGTTGTGAGTCCTGGGAATCCCTTGCCACCGAGACCGGTGGGGGCAGAGTAATTTTGCGTATTTAAGGCTGAGATAGATTCTGGATCAGTCGGGGAATCAAGGATTACGGGGAAAAGGCCAGAAAATGGATTTGAGGAAAGTTGAATCCACCAAGATCCTATTGAAGGTGGAGGGGAACCAGAGGGGATGAATGGCCTACTCCTGTTTCTAGTTCTCATGGTCTTATGGGATGTGGACACAAATCCCATCATGCCAAATTAAATTTAGTTAATAGTCTGGAATATCAAGACAAACTCAGTAATGGTGTGCTTGAAACTATCAGCATTTGCAAAACAAAATCCATGTAGTTCACTAATGTCCAGCAGTGAAACAAATCTGTCATTCGCACCCAGTCTGGCAGACATGTGACTCCAGACACACCGCGATGTTTTTGACTCTTAACTAGACTCTTACTCTAGCCCAGCGATCCAACCACTGAGTTATAAACTCAAAGTGTCATACAACATAGAAACAGACTCTTCAGTCCAACCAGTCTATCCCAGCCTGGTTGCACTTGGCCCATATCCCTCCAAACATTCATTTTCGCTCAAGGACAATATTGATAAGCAGCAAATGCTGGCCTTGCCTGTGATGCCCAGATCTCATGAAAGAATAAAAAATACTTCATGATTTTGAATGTCTCAATTAAATATTCTCTTCACCTTTCTCCTCTAAGGAGACCAGCCCCAGATTTGTCAGTTTCCCAACATCCCGCTCATAACTCTCTCTGTCATTTCTCCAAATGATTCACATTCAACAGGTCAGCTGATTCACACCCATGCTGTGTCCACCTCGCACAGCACCCTGTCCTCGCTGAACTATACTGGCTCAGTGATGGAAAATCTCAAATTTCAAATTCAATTTCCTTTATAACAGCTCACAGAATGCCAAAAAATGATAAATATTGATCATTTAACTCGTTGAGATCAAATACTGTTTCTAAATATGTTCCTAATGTAAATATTGCCCGATAAATAATCTCCACACAAACATATTTATACAGTCATAGAGATGTACAACACTGACCTTTCGGTCCAACTCATCCATGCTGACCAGATATCCTACATTCATCTCATCCTATTTGCCAGTATTTAGCACATATCCCTCTAAACCCTTCCTATTCATATATCCATCCAGAAGCCTTTTAAATGTTGTCATTGTACCAGCCTCCACCACTTCCTCTGGCAGCTCATTCCACACTCGTACCACCCTCTGTGTGAAAACGTTGCCCCTTAGTTCCCTTTTAAATCTTTCCCCTCTCACCTTAAACCTGTGCCCTCTAGTTTTATGCTCCCATATCCTGGGAAATGCTCTTGTCTATTTACTTTATCCATGCTGCTCATGATTTTATAAATCTCTATAAGTTTAGACTTGAGTGGTGCTGGAAAAGCACAGCAGTTCAGGCAGCATCCGAGGAGCAGTAAAATCGATGTTTCGGGCAAAAGCCCCTCATCAGGAATACCTGCTGTGCTTTTCCAGCACCACTCTAGTCTAAACTCTGGGTTCCAGCATCTGCAATCATTGTTTTTACCTATAAACCTCTATAAGGTCACCCCTCAGCCTCTGATGCTCCAGGGAAAACAGCCCCAGCCTATTCAGCTTCTCCATATAGCTCAAACTCTCCAACCCTGGCAACATCCTTGGAAATCTTTTCGGCACCCTTTCAAGTTTCACAGCATCCTTCCTATAGAAGGGAGAGTAACGTGAACACAGTATTCCAAAAGTGGCCTCACCAATGTCCTGTACAATTGCAACATGGCCTCCCAACTGCTATAGAAGTATTCCCTCAGTCTCCTTTCTTTCCCTCATAAACTCTGCACATTTGCTATTTTCTGAATCATGCCTTTCATCCAGCCTCATCTCAGTCTGATGGAACTGAGCTTCATGCTTTTGTGCAATCCCCCCGACACCTAACTATTCAGTCTTCATTTGCCTGTTCACTCATCTTCTATAAAATCTGTTTCGCCCCATTACGCCCTCACCCCTTGTCCATCCTTGTTGAACTATCTGAATTATCTGTTTCAGAACACCTGAAATTTAAAGTTATCTTCTTCGTTTTAAAACTGTGCTGAAATGGCCTTTATCACCCTCCATCCCAAAGCTCAGTAACAGGTCGATCATCCTCAGATTCTCTCAATGTTACTGTGTTCAGGCTTCACACATTCTCATCTGGTTCTGCCCGTCATCTTCATTCCACTTTGTTCTGGAGTCAAATCCCACTCCAGCATCCTGAGCATAAAGTATCGGCTGGGATTATTTCCGGTGTGGTATTGACAGAGTGCTCCACAATCTGAGCTGTGATAAGACGTTAAAATGAAATCCAGACCTCCCTCTCAGTTAAATGCAACAGTAATCTGGGTATGATTGAGGTGCTATGCCCTGGTGAGTACTCTTCCTTCAACCATAACTAAAATTGCTCTGGTCCTGGTTATTGATCACACTGCCTCGTATGGGCCTTTCCTGTCCACACATAGTTATCTTATTCCCTACATTTTAGCAGAGACAATGCAGAGAAAGCAATCCCTCGACTCTAAATGCTTTGAAATATCTTAAGGTTCTGATAAGTGCCGTACACAGATATGTTTTTTTTTTGCTGACATTTCCTCACATGATGCATTTCTAATCTTCTCTTTCTGATGTTGCAGACATCGTCAAATCTTTCCAACTTCTGCTGTTGTTGAACTCCTTATTCCTTTTATTAGAATTATAGCCAGCTTTCATCCCGTGTTGTAGTCTGATTTCTTAGCCAAATGTGTCAGTATCTTATCCCTTTCCTTCCTCCAGTGTCACCTCGAGCTCTTTTTCTGTAACAGAAAGCTTGAAATGTTGGTCCTGACGAGACTATTTCTGGTAAGAACTGGCACTAATGTCAAACATTTTGTCTTCCTGATGTGAAGAATTATCAGGATGTGGAAAGACCTGTGAGAAACTGGAAGTCAAATATAGAATGGTTTATGTGGATGAATACTTAAGTAAGTAAAAGACAAAGTGAAAAGGGTTTGGAAAAGAGGAGGGAAAATGATTGAGTAAGCCTTTCTTCAGAGATGAGGTGTTGGATTGATATGATCTGCTGAACTGTATAATTCAACAATTATTTTGTTCAATATGAAGTCTAATTTTCTGATAGTAAAGGTATTCTCTAGAAATGTTATACACTGATACCAGGCTCAGAAACACATAGATTTGTAAAATCATACAAAGTAGAATAATGGACTGGTACAGAGCAAACAACCTGTCTCTGAAAATGGTCAAAACAAAAGAGGTGGTTGTTGACTTCAGGAGGGCACAGAGCAATGACTCTCAGCTGGACATTGACCGCTCCTCTCTGGAGATCATGAATAGCACCAAATTTCTTGGCGTCCACCTGGCAGAGAATCGCACCTAGTCCCTCAACACCAGTTCCATAGCCAAGAAAGCCCAGCAGCATCTCTACCTTCTGTGTAGACCGAGGAAAGCCCACCCACCCCACCCCCAACCACATTCTACAGTATCCTGAGCTGCTGCATCACTGCCTGGTTCGGGAATCGCACTGTCTCACATTGTAAGACCCTACAGCGGATAGTGAGGACAGCTGAGAAGATCATAGGGGTCTCTCTTCCCTCCATGACAGACATTTACACCACACGCTGCATCGGAAAGGCTAACAGCATTGTTGAAGACCCCACACACACCTCACTCAAACTCTTCCCCCTCCAGTTTTCTGGCAGAAGATACCGGAACATTTGGTCTCTCATGGCTAGACTGTACAACAGTCTCTTGCCCCAAGCCATCGGGCTCCTTAACACTGTATGATCGGACTCTTTTCCATCTGAAATTCTTTGCACAACTTTGAATTTCTGTGAGAACAATACCTATTAATTATCATTCTTTTATCACACTATAACATGTGTGTTTTGCACTTCTTATGCACTTCATGCCACCCTGTGTATGATCGTGTAGTTTGTGCTGTCAATGTAGCACCTTGGTCCTGGAGGAACACTGTCTCATTATTATTGTGTCAGTTGTATTTGGTAGAAATGACAAATAAAAGCTACTTTACTTTAGAACATAGAACATAGAACATAGAGCATAGAACATAGAAAAGTACAGCACAGGACAGGCTCTTTGGCCCACGATGTTGTGCCGAGATTTAATCCTAATGTAAAATATAGTCACTTAACCTACGCATCCCTCAACTCACTGCTATCCATGTGCATGTCAAGCAGTCGCTTAAATGCCCCCAATGTCTCTGCTTCCACCACCACAGCTGGTAACGCATTCCATGCATTCACAACTCTCTGCGTAAAGAACCTACCTCTGACGTCTCCTTTATACCTTCCTCCTAATATCTTCAAACTATGACTCCTCGTACCAGTTAATCCTGCCTGGGGAAAAGTCTCTGGCTATCAACTCTATCTATTCCTCTCATTATTTTGTACACCTCGATCAGGTCTCCTCTCTTCCTCCTTCTCTCCAGAGAGAAAAGTCCAAGCTTATTCAACCTTCCTTCATAAGACAAGCCCTCCAGTCCAGGCAGCATCCTGGTAAACCTTCTTTCCACCCTCTCCAAAGCCTCTGTATCTTTCCTATAGTAGGGAGACCAGAACTGGACACAATATTCCAAGTGCGGTCTCACCAGGGACTTGTAGAGCTGCAGCAAAACCTCGCGGCTCTTAAACTCAATCCCCCTGTTAATGAAAGCCAAAACACCATATGCTTTCTTAACAACCTATCCACTTGGGTGGCAACTTTGAGGGATCTATGTACCTGCACACCCAGATCCCTCTGTTCCTCCACACTGCCAAGAATCCTGTCTTTAATCCTATATTCAGCATTTGAGTTCAATTATCCAAAATGCATCACTTCGCATTTATCCAGGTTGAACTCCATCTGCCATTTCTCAGCCCAGTTCTGCATCCTGTCTATGTCGCGCTGCAGCCTGCAGTAGCCCTCTATACTATCGATGACATCTCCAATCTTTGTGTCATCTGCAAATTTACTAACCCACCACTCAACCTCCTCACCCAAGTCATTTATAAAAACTACAAAGAACAGAGGCCCAAGAACAGAGTCCTGCGGGACCCACTCAACACTGTCCTCCAGGCAGAATACTTTCCATCTACAACCACTCTCTGCCTTCTGTCAGCCAGCCAATTCTGAATCCAGATAGCCAAATCTCCCTGTATCCTATACATCCTGACTTGATGAATGAGCCTACCATGGGGAACCCTATCAAATGCCTTTATTCTCTACTCTTATTCAGCCGATCATTCCTGTTCTCATTCAACAGAACAGCCATCAATATATACAGAGATATCATTCCCCTCAGAAACATGGACATAGATACATAGACAATCAGAGCAGGAGTAGGCCATTTGGCCCCTCAAGACTCTTTTGTCATTCAATATTATCAAGGCAGAAATCATACAACTTTGGGTGGCAAGGTAGCTCAGTGATTAGCACTGCTGCTTCACAGTGCCAGGGATTCAGGGTCTGATTCAACTCTCAGTCGACTATCTGTGTGGAGTTCTCTGTGTGAGTTCCCTCCAGGTGCTCTGGCTTCCTCCCTATTCAAAGTTGTGCAGGGTAGATGGTATGGCCGTGGGAAATGCAGGGTAAGAGGTGGGTCTGAGTGGGATTTTCTTCAGAGGGTTGGTTTGATGGGCTGAATGGCCTGCTTCCACAATGTTTTCTCCTAGGTCATTAACATTGATTAACACTTATTTACATATTCAGATGTGTCACCTAGATTACTTCATTTTGCAGCATTTACTGTACACCATGCTGTTTATTTTCTCTCACCTTTTTGCCATTACTTTTATTTGATCCATCTGCTTCAAAAGTAGACAATGAAAATCTACAACAAGTTAGAGAAATACCTAAGGCAAATTTGATGATTTGATTAACCTCTGCTGGCTTACATTCGATCAGAGATTGAATCGATCTGGCTGAAGGAACTTGCAGTGGGGTAATGCAGGGAGGAGTGAGGACTACAAATCGGTTATACACCTTCCATTCCATTATTAAAGCCAAACACCATTGTTAGTTCTCTGAGGAAGAGCTGAAGTCATCCATCCACACATTGTTGTTCTTCAAGTGAAGCTTATTCCCTTGCAGTATTGATGTACTCTTCTGTTCCAAATGTTTTTGTTTCTTTATTCATTCATGGAATGAGGGTGTCACTTTTATTGCCATTTATTGCCCATCCCTAATTGCCCAGAGGGCAGTTAAGAGTCAACTACATTGCTGTGGGTCTGGAGTCACACGTAGACTAGACCAGGTAAGGATGGCAACTTCCTTCCTGAAAGACTTCAGTGACCCAGATGGGATTTTTCCAACATTTGACTCATGATGCTTAATTCCAGATTTTTAAAAAAGGTTTTAGGTATACCATCTGCCACAGCAGGATTTGAACCTAGAGGCCCATAACATTACCTAGGTTTCTAGATTACAAGTCTACTGATAAAATTACTAGGCTATCATCTTCCCCAGGTCATGAATATACATGCTGGGTTGTGATTTGTTGCTTGGTATGTTTTTCAGACTATAGCAGATTGTTGAAAAGTTACCCATTTTGCTGCATCGAGCGCATTATTGGCAAAAGGCAGGGAGGTTTACTCATTGCTGATGTAGGTGTCTGAATCACACCTGAGACTAGGTACTGTTGTATTAGATTGCTTAAGATGTCACATGCAGTGCATCGATCAGATGGTCAAATACCACATTGTGCTTTAAGAAGTCAACACACTTTGTGGAATGTTCTGCGTTGAATGGAATCTTTTCCATATAAAGCATCTGGAACACTTTTCTGCACTCTACATTGAGTGCTAGTTGGGCTGCTCATTCTCGAGTTAAATGCTCTTTTAATTGAAGAAGTTTAGTGATTTATCTGTCTAAGAGACCAAACAGAGTTTACAGCAAATGAGCTCTTGTTCTAAGTTTCTTTCACTGCATGGGTCAGAGAATGCATGCAGGTTGGTAATGAAACAATCTGCAGAACTTCCTGCAAGCTTGCATTAGCTTTTGAGGTGCAATCTTGCCAGTGTCATATTTGCTCTTGGCATGAAATCATGATCAGAAGCTATCAGGGGTTTGTCAAACAGGATTTGTTTCTCATTGATCTGTTACTTATGTCACACATGATATGACCTTGAGGTGGAGAAATGTGTTAGCCTGTTCTGTATTTGACTTGGTTCGAAGCTGAAGGTGTTTGGAACCTTCGGAATTGTACTTCCCATGTTTGTCCACTTGCTGATCTATCAAATAGATCTGATAACCTATTTTTTTTCTGATGGATACATGGATGTAGGTGATTTTCTTCACATAAAAGGGACAAAATACACTTCTTAAAGCCATAGTATTGTTCTACCTTATCTACATGAACCCCTGACACTGCCACCATTCCTCCCATCCAGGCAGATGCTAGCTCCAACCCATCCCCCCACCCCCCAGCACAATTTCACAACCCGCGGGACTAACTCTGCCTACCACCATCTCCTATCTTGAACCCCTGGGACCCAACACCTCTCCCCCGCAACTACCTAAGCCCACGAAAACCAATAACCTCTCCTCTACTGCCAACCCAACACACACCCCCCCTTAGGCTGCTTCTAGCCCCACATGTTCAACCTCCACACTGACTTACCCTGGACCCTTCGATACTTACCAGGCAGCCTATCCACGTGGCATTTGATTTGCTGTTGTTGGTTTGCTCACTGAGCTGATGGGTTGTCATGCAGATGTTTCATCACCATGCTTGGCAACCTCATCAGTGTGGCTTCTGTGAAGCATTATTCTACTCCACTCGATATTGAAATGATCTGGTAGGTTAAGGTGTGTGTTGTCACGTCCGTTTCTCTATGCAGTGGTTAGTATATGGAGTCTTTTGCTACATGCTTGTTGATGGCATTCTGGCACTTTATTTAGCTGATGCCGTACTCACTTGGCACCTAATTCCTTAACCAATTGCCACACTCACCACACACTTGTTATTTTTCAGGACATTGGATTACAGCCGAGCAGTAAATGATTTGTAAATATTTTTCCCAAAGAATTTTTGAATTTAGTAAGAAGCAGCAGTTTAGGTATGACACATCAGTTAATTAAATCAAGAAAGTATGCAACAGGGACAAGTGGGCATGGGTCACGGTTACCAGAGGACAATGTTTGTCACCTACTTACCCTTTCACAGCAGCTGTTAAGTGTCTAGCTGTGCTGTGGGAAATTTATATCTCAGTACACGGCACACAGACTGCAGCAAAAATAGGAGTGTGGTTTGATTTCCCCTGGCTATCCAGTTTCACAAGGAAGCTGCACTGAATTTAACTACAGTCTGCACTTGAGAAGGACCCAGGATTGTAATTCCTCGGTAAAAATGCGGAGCTCAGAGATAAAGGGAAGAGGCCTGTGTGGAAGTGATTGCCACTCCTTGGATTCCAATTGATTTTCTTTAAACCTGTACCTTTGCTGTTATTAACTTTGCCATTGGGTAAATAGCTCAGAAAGTTGTTAGCTCTGTAAGAAAGGTGAGCTGTGTTCTTGAGCCTCGTTTGTAGGTGAAAACAAAAATTTCCTTTAAGAGGTCAAATCTGCTTTCGATGTCCAGTGATCAGCTCCTTTTTGAGTGTACTTGATTTGGCATTTTTCCCCTGAGCTGATTGTGTGCTTTTGCTGCTCCCACTGTTTTATCTAGATTTGTTTGAGACTTGGGTTCTTGGGAAAAGTCTCTGCTCAAAGAATGTCTCCTCCACAGCTATTAATTCAGCGTCATGGCTTCAGTGGATGCCTGCTGGGCTTGAAGCTACTCAAACAACTTTGAAAAGGAATGTTTGAGTTTTCTCCTTTCTAGATGATCTCAGATCTGTTTTGTGATCTTTGCTATTCTCTCGGTAATAAATTCCCTAACTGACACTATCTTTTGTTGGGTAGTCTTATACAAAAGCATGAGTTTGGGTTCTTTACAAACTGGTCAAGGACAAGTCGAAGGCAGGAACTATTTTAGACATCAAAGTAACAGTAGTTATTATGCATTAATAATGAATATGGCTGTACATGGTAATCAATGATGTAGCAGACTCTGACTTACATCAGATCAGGATTAATTGTTCCACTTTGTATGTTCATATTTATCTTGATGTCTGAACTGGTGCTTTTCTAGACTTGAGTGTTCCCTCTCTGCCCACTCTGCCCATTTATACTCAGTGCTATGCAATTCCATGACATAATCTCAATGTTGTTCCATGATCCTTGTGCCCAAGATGAGATCCGTTACAATTATGACCTTATTTAAATATAACCTAAAGCTCCTTGTGATAACTCCTATGATTCTGCGATGGGGAGTCATTAATTAATTTCTCTGTGGAGCTTATTGAAAATGGCCTACCTAACTTGAACTCATCACCTGAGCCCTTCATAAAGAACTTGGGGTACAGTAGTAATGTTCCTACCTCTGGGTCAGGAGGCCTATGTTCAAGGCCCACCTGCTCCAGACGCACGCAATAACACCTTTGAGCAGGTTAGTTAGAAGAATATCTGTCGGTCTGAATAAGGTAATCTGTCCACCTTCAAAAGGATCAAGCTGATCCAGATTATGGTGATTCATTGATGGGGATTTTAAAAAACTTGGTTGTATGTGATAACACATTTCAAAAAAGGCATTGAGTCTGCAGAGTTGTCTGTCCTGTGCTGGGAATAACCTGTACATGCCATGAGCAGTAGCTCTAGTGCGGTATTTAATAATAAACGATGTTCCTCTCCAGTCGTGCTTGTTACATCATTACTTTTATAAATCACAGCATTCAGAGGATCACACAGGATGTGGACATGACTGGCAAGGCAAGCAGCCATAGAGTCATACAGCTATAAGCACAGAAAGGGACCCTTCGGTCCAACTCGCCCATGCTGACCAGATATCCTACATTAACCTACTCTCGTTTGCCAGCATTTGGCCCATATCCCTCTAAACCTTTCCTTTTCATATACCCATCCAGATGACTTTTAAATGTTGTAATTGTACCAGCCCCCACCATTTCCTCATTCCATCCACACACCACCCTCTGTGTGAAAAGGTTGATCCTTAGGTCCCTTATTCACAATTTACATCGATGATTTGGAGTTGAGGTGTAGTGTGCCAAGGTTTGCAGATGACACTAAGATGAGTGGCAGAGCAAAGTGTAGAGAGGACTGTGAAACACTACAGAGAAACATAGATACTTTAAGTGAGTGGGCAAAGATCTGGCAGATGGAATACAGTGTTAATAAATGTGAAGTCATCCATTTTGGTCAGAGTAACAGTAAAAAGGACTATTACTTGAATGGTAAAATGTTGCAGCATGTTGCTGTGCAGAGGGACCTGTGTGTCCTTGTGCATGAATCACAGAAGGTTGGTCTGCAGGTACAACAGGTAATTAGGAAGACAAATGGAATTTTGTCCTTCATTGCTAAAGGGATTGAGTTTGGAAGCAGAGAAGTTATGTTGCAGCTGTACAGGGTGCTGATGTGGCCACACCTGGAGTACTGCATGTGCAGTTCTGGTGTCCTTATTTAAGAAAGGATATACTAGCACTGGAGGGGGTACAGAGGAGGTAGGTTGATTTTGGAGTAAAGTGGGGGGGGGGTTGACTTATGTGGGGAGACTAAGTAGACCGAGATTATATTCATTGGAATTTAGAAGAATGAGGGAGGATCTTATAGAAACATGCAACATTATGAAGAGAATAAATAAGATAGACATAGAGTAGATGTTTCCACTGGTGGGTGAAACTATGACAATAGGGCATTGCCTCAAAATTAGGGGGAGCAGATTTAGGACTGAATTGAGAAGGGACTTCATCATCCAGAGGGTTGTGAATCTGTAGAATTCCTTTCTCAGTGAAGTAGTTGATGCTACTTCAGTAAACGTTTTTAAAGCTAAGATAGACATTTTTTGAACAATAAAGGAATTAAGGGTTACAATGAGAGGGCGGGTAAGTGGCGCTGAGGCCACAACAAGATCAGCCATGATCTTGTAGAATGGCAGAGCAGGCTCAAAGGGCCAGATGGCCTACTCCTGCTCCTAGTTCTTATTTTCTTATGACCCTTTTATATCTTTCCCCTCTCACTTTCAACCCATGCACTCCAGTATGTGATGCCCCCACCCTGGGGAAAAGACTTTGCCTATTAACCCTATCCATGCCCCTCATGGTTTTATAAACCTCTCAGTCACCCCTCAGCCTCCAGTGCTCCAGGGAAAACAGCCCCAGCCTGTTCAGCCTCTCCCTATTGCTCAAACCCTCCAACCCTGGCAACATCCTTGTAAATCTTTTCTGAACACTTCCAGATCTCACAACATCCTTCCTGTAGCAGGGAGACCAGGACTGCATGCAGTATTCCAAAAGTGCCTCATCAATATCCTGTACAGCTGCAACATGACCTCCCAACTCCTGTACTAAATGCACTGATCACTTGATCAAGGTCCCATTGAAATCTGAGGTAACCCTCTTCGCTGTCCTCTACACCTTCAATTTTGGTGTCATCTGCAAATTTACCAACCATACCTCCTACCTTCGTATAAATGACACAACCTTGATTTGAAGGACAAAAAGCAGTTGGCCCAGTACTGATCCTTGCGGCACCTCATTGGTCGCTGGCCTCCAGTCGGAAAAGTTATGCCCCAGCACCACCCCCAGTCATTACCCATCCTGAATTACTCTTGGAGTCTGTTGCCTCATTACTGGTGCATTGCAGTTGAAAATCCTTGGTGGAATATGTGTTAGGCAAAGTTGAGCAAGGGAAGCATACTAAACTAAAACTAAAACCTGTGGATACTGGAAATCCGAAACAAAAACCGAAACTCAACAGAGTTAATGTTCTGAAGAAAAGTCACTGGATTTGAAAGGTTAACTCTGTTTTCTCTCCATCAATGCTGTCAGACCTGCTGAGCTTCTCCAACAATTTATGTTTCTGTTGTGGTTCTGTTCGCCGAGCTGGAAGTTTTTGTTGCAAACGTTTCGTCCCCTGGCTAGGCGACATCATCAGTGCTTGGGAGCCTCCTGCGAAGCGCTTCTTTGATGTTTCCTCCGGTGTTTATAGTGGTCTGTCCCTGCCGCTTCCGGTTGTCAGTTTCAGCTGTCCGCTGTAGTGGTTGGTATATTGGGTCCAGGTCGATGTGTTTGTTGATGGAGTTTGTGGATGAATGCCATGCCTCTAGGAATTCCCTAGCTGTTCTCTGTCTGGCTTGCCCT
>NC_057724.1:76379823-76385648 GCF_004010195.1 Chiloscyllium plagiosum | reverse complement strand
AAGTTTGTGTGAAGATTTGTAGCTCGGGTGCTCGTTGTTGTGGTTCTGTTCGCCGAGTTGGAAGTTTTTGTTGCAAACGTTTCGTCCCCTGGCTAGGCGGCATCATCAGTGCTTGGGAGCCTCCTGCGAAGCGCTTCTTTGATGTTTCCTCCGGTGTTTATAGTGGTCTGTCCCTGCCGCTTCTGGTTGTCAGTTTCAGCTGTCCGCTGTCGTGGTTGGTATATTGGGTACCCAGCACTGATGATGTCGCCTAGCCAGGGGACGAAACGTTTGCAACAAAAACTTCCAGCTCAGCGAACAGAACCACAACAACGAGCACCCGAGCTACAAATCTTCGCACAAACTTTATGTTTCTGTTAAGGTAAGTACAGATAGAGTGAAAGAAGTAAGTAACTAGCATTCTTACATAAGAATAAATAACATAATTTATTAGATTAAATTATAATATTTTACCTTATTGTGCTGCGGATGCCCTATGACATTTGTGAGGGCCTATCCAGGAAGGGATAGCTGGTTCCTTCTGGTGAACAGCTGTCACAATCATTGATCATGGCGAGCATGACTGAACTTGAGTCCGATTTTATCAGCTTAATTTAAATTCTACCACCTGCCATTTGAACCAAGAACATTAGCCTGAAGTGCTGGATTAATAATTCCATGGTATTGCCACTACTCCACCATCTTGTTTTCTGAGAAACAATTGAACATTTTATTGCTGTGTTGGGTGAATGGTGTGAGTCATTCCTCAGTGCACTTACAGTACAGTTGTTTGTGCACTGATCTGGTGTCCTCTCTTGGTCTTACTAAATTGAGAATGATCGCCCATATCCCCAAGGATGTTCTGCAAAAAGCCAGAACTGCAGAAACATTCATTCAATTATTAGCTTGACAGGTTACTCCCCCAGGGACAGGTCTCAGGCTTCCCTTACCTACTTTTAGTTTTACTGTAAGCATTTGCAGATTTCATGGATGATATAACCTGTGAACTTTGGGGCTGATGAGCACTTTCACTGTAATTTAATTTATAATTAAAGTATAATAAAACATATTGAACCTGTGTTTAGGGATTTCCTCAGTTTGTGCTAGGAAAAATAAATGTTGATTATAAAAGCAAATAATCTAACCTGTAAGATCACAAAGTCTAATACTGAATAAAAGTAAATGTGGACTAAATTTGGTTATGTTTAATAAATTATAAAAGCTGGCTTTTTCCCAGTGACAGAAGCAATAAGAGGCGATACTGTCTGTATTGTCTTCTTCCAGCTACAGCAAGTTATTTGTGTGATTTGAAGGATTATCAGAGTACTGTTTCGGACCAGGTTCCTCCACGCTGCTCGATAAGATCACAGCTGATTAGATTCCCCACAGTGTGGAAACAGGCACTTTGGCCCAACAAGTCCACACCGACCCTCCGAAAATCAACCCACCCATTTTACCCCTTCACCTAACACTACGGGCAATTTAGCATGGCCAATTCATCTCACCTGCACACCTTTGCACTGTGGGAGGAAACCGGACCACCCAGAGGAAACCCATGCAGACATGGGGAGAATGTGCAAACTCCAAGGCGGGAATTGAACCCAGGTCCCTGGAGCTGTGAGGGAAACCCATGCAGACATGGGGAGAATGACGGTTGCCCAAGGCGGGAATTGAACCCAGGTCCCTGGAGCTGTGAGGCAGCAGTGCTAACCACTGAGCCACTGTGCCACACACCCACATTTCTCCACAGTTATTGCCTAACCCCCATTAACATTGCAGCTCCTTGCTTATCAAGAATCTATCCACCTCTGCCTCTGCTTCCACTGCCATTTGAACTGGTGAGCTCCGGAGACTTATGATCCTCTGTGAGTAAAGAGATTCTCCATATTTTTGTCTTTAATGGATAACTCCTCATTTTTAAACAGCCTCTCCTCCTTCTAGGTTCCCTTGCAAGGTGAAATACTTCACCCCGTCAGAGACTCTCATGATCCAATCTATTTGATTGATCTTATCAATTAAGTCACCTCTTGCTATTACGAACTTCAGCAGATTTAAGCCCAGTCTCTCTAACCTTTCCTCATAAAACGTCTTGTGATCAAAACCAATTCTAGCTGCAAATATTGGGTTTTGCAGAACAGCAGTCCCAGTAAAAAAAAACTCCAAGTCATTTAACTCTTGCAAAGCCTAATACAGAGTCATGGAGTCATACAGCACAGAAACAGATCCTTCGGACTAACCAGTCCATGCCAACCATAATCAACCAAACAAAAAATCCTTTTGTAAATATACACCGTCACAAACAAAGTTTGGTTCTGCACAATATCATATCAAGGAAACAGCCAACACTTGAATTTGACTCTATCTTAACAAACTAAAGGTATCTCTAATACATATAAGAATATATTGACATGCATTGGGGCACTAGCAGGGTCCGGTAACTGAATGGATCCCCAGTTAACGGCAGCAGGAGGACTTCGGACAGTTCTCACTCTCAAGAGGACTAACACTCACTTTACATACTCTTTAAGGTTCATAGATTTATCAGCTTAGTTCTGCAGTTTCTCTGTTTAGCTCCATGTGATGTGATTTCCCCTTTGCTCAGATTGAATGTATAGAGCTAAAACCCAGCTGAAAGCTGATTGCAAATCCTTTTCTTGCTGCAACACTTGACTTTAATTGCACACATTGTAATCATATTAATTACTTTTGGATTTATATGCATTACGTCTCACTCATGTATGCTAAACACTATTTGGCAGTCATTAAGCTAACTATGGAGATTCTACAAATCTCTTTATTAATTTTCACTATTCATTTCATCATTTTGCATAATTTCTTCTCATCATGAAATTTCTACATTTTGGTTTTAATTCCTCCAGTAGAAATTGGATTTACTTATTCATTTATACCAAAGACTAAACACAGATCACATAAACCTTATATTTAATGCAAAATTCAAAAGCAAATTGAATAAATATCGAGACAGGGAAAAATGTTGAAGGGTATGAGGAAAGAATGGAGGAGGGTCGTTTTCAAGACTGATCTTAAGATGAAAAGGATCAAAGGGAAGAGGGAGGAAGCAGGAATGGGGGACTGAGTTGGATCATCAGCCATGATCATATTGGATAGCAGAGAAGGCTTGAAGGGCCAAATGGCATACTCCTGCTCCTGTTTTCTATGTTTCTATTAGCAGTACTACTTGGAAACCTTTCCCAAGGAGCAGTAGAGATGCATTCGGGCTGAGTGGCTGTCAGATTTTGTGGACCGCTTTTTCTTAGTTGGTTAAAGTGTCATTATTTTGGGGAGTTTCACAGAGAGTTTCCAGTCAGGACCTTTTCTCCCATAATGTTTGTGTGCTCCACCTCATTCATTTGTCTTTCAGGCTGTACAGCACTCTGTCCATGTGGCAGGAGAGACGGAATTATTGGCCCGTCCTTCACACCCCCTGCGCCATGTTTAAATCCCAGTGTCACACCACTTCAAGCATGATGAGACAGGAACTAACCACCATATGTGCATTGTGTAACCAAGTTTGCATGCAATGCTGCAGGAAGGGAAGGTTGACACATCTTGCCCGGCCTCAGTGAAAGGCTTCTGGCGTTTTGAGACGTAGCCATCCTGGAGCCTGACAGCTGGTCGGGTCAGCTGCCCAGCACTACTACAAACGCTTCATGATCTGCTCCGTTCTGCAATGGTAATACCATCACCTTCTCTCGGCCACCCCACTGCGTGGCAACATCGCCCACAGCATCTCCGCTCAATGGCTCTTGCCTACCTCACCCTCCTGAATCACTAGTCCTTCCTGCCCTTCCTCATCACTCAGTCAGGCCACCTCACCACTCTCCTGTTGCTGCACAACCAATAACAGTTCTGCAATTCACCTTCATCCTCTCTCAATACCAAATTCTGTCTCAAGGCAGGAGAATCTGTCTCAGGGTGGGGAGGATCAGAACATTGGCCAACATTCAGCTGTTTAACCTCCATGAGGTTAACCCTTGAGATCTGACTGGAGACGACACCCCTATGAAGAAGTCGAGACCTCCATGTCAAGGCAATACAGTGGCTATGAGACTGGGTCAGAGGTTAGGAATCCTGCGGTGAGTAATCACCTCCTGACTCCCCAAACCCTGTCCACCATCTACAAGACACAACTCAGGAGTGTGATGGAATGTTCACCACTTGTTTGGATGCGTGCAGCATCAACAACACTCAAGAAGCTTGACACCATCCAGGACAAAGCAGTCCACCTTGATTGGCACCACATCTACAAGCATCCACTCCCTCCACCACTGGTATTCAGTAGTAGCAGTGTGTACTATCTACAAAATGTACTGCAGAAATCCACTCAAAGATCACGCAGCCAGCACCTTCCAAACTTAGGACCACTTCCTGGAAGGGTAAGAGCAGCAGATACATGGGAACACCATCCACCTGCAAGTTCCCCTCCAAGCCACTCACCATCCCGACTTGGAATTATATCATCATTCCTTCAGTATCACTGCATCAGAATCCTCTAATTCCCTCCCTAAGGGCATTGTGGGGGTAACTACAGCACATGGACTGCAGCGGTTCAAGAAGGCAGCTCACCCCCACCTTCGCAAGACGCAACTAGGAACGAGGCAATAAATGGTGGCCCAGCTATTGATCCCCACATCCCATGGATGAATAAAAAAAAATTATGAAGTGTTCTCCCATTGTTAACCAGTGTTAATTGATCCTTAAGTGGCCGTGGTCCTATCTCTATCACAAAACTAAAGGACTCCCTTTAGCACCTGGACGGTCAATGCCCCAAAGAGAAGAACCTCTGAGCATATCTCCTTCTCATATACCTCTGAGGATGCAGATATTGACCCATAGGAGGAAGCACCAGAAAATCTTTCTGCTGCACTATGCAGTTCATCAGGAATACAATTAGACTATGCACAGGTGAAGGTGAGGTAAGATTAGGTTAGATTAGGTTCTCTAAAGTATGGAAACAGGCCCTTCGGCCCAACAAGTCCACACTGATCCTCCGAAGAGTAACCCACCCAGACCCATTTCCCTCTGACTAATGCACCTGACACTATGGGCAATTTAGCCTGGCCAGTTCACCTGACCTACACATCTTTGGACTGTGGGAGGAAACCCATGCAAACACAGGGAGAATGTGCAAACTCACATAGACAGTCATCCAAAGCAGAGATCGAACCTGGTCCCTGGAGCAGTGAGACAGCAGCGCTAACCATTGAGCCATCATGCTACTGTAAGTTAACCATAATTTTACCAGTTTAGAGGCTGCCCGCTAATTGGAGGGAGAGAGAGAGGTAGAGAGACAGAGAGAGAGAGGGAGAGAGAGAGAGGGAGAGAAAACTGGTGGTGATTTAATGTGAGGGTCACCACACTTCAAGCAAGGAGAGATGTTTAAGAAGAGAGTTCTTCTTCATAGCCACAACCTGTGTGGGATTTGAACCACTGTTAGCTCCATTTTGCAGTGCAAACAAACTGACCAACTGAGTTAGCTCAGCCCCCTACTCAGGAGGGCATCACTGACCAATTCAGCAACTAGACAAGGAAGAAACAGCCCAGGTCAATGGCACTGAGAAGGATGCTAGAGATCAGGCACCTGTTCAGTACCAGCCTGAAGATAACCCTTCAGGTGGACCATTTAAGACTGAGAAGAAATGAAGTTTCTTCACCCGGTGAGTGAGCAAACACATGGCTGATAAAGCATAACGTAAATAAATGTGAGGTTATCTACTTTGGGAGCAAAAACAAGAAGGGAAATTATTATCTGAATGGTGATAGATTGGGAAAGGGAGACGAAGGTGTCCTTGTGCACCAGTCACTGAGAGTGAAAACGTAGGTGT
>NC_057724.1:76370390-76379788 GCF_004010195.1 Chiloscyllium plagiosum | reverse complement strand
GAAGGTGTCTAGAATGCACTGCCTTGGAAGGTAATTGAAACTGATCACCTTATAACTTTTAGAAAGTACATTTGGATGAACATTTGAAACATTCAAGGGTACGGAGCTAGTCCTGGAGAGTTGGGTGAGAAGAGATTTAGCATATTTTGGGAGGCTGAAGGGCCTCTTCTGTACTATACGATTACATGATTCTATAAATAATTGTATAGGGCCTTGGTAAGTTCACACGTAGAGTATTACACACAGCTTTGGTCTCTTTACCTGTGGAAGGATATCCTAGTTATGGAAGGAGTTCTACAGAGGTTTATCAGACTGATACCTGGTATGGAAGGACCAACATATGAAGAGATACTGGATCGGTCAGAAATACATTCACTGGAGTTTAGAAGAGTGAAGGGGGAACCCGTAGAAACCTATAAAAATCAAACAGGACTAGGTGGGGCAAACACAGGAAGGATTGTCCCAATGACCAGAGAGTCCAGAATCATGGTCACACATTCTAAAGGTATGGGGTAGCCCATTTAGAACTGAGATGAGGATATATTTATAAGGTGGGGAGAGGGGTGATGAGGAAAATGGTGAAATTGACATTGATGCCCTGTGGTTGGTGGGTCCCAAGGTGGAAGATGAGGCATCCTTCCTTGAGGCTTCCTTCAGGGTGGCTAGGATTTGGTGGTGGAGTAGACCCAGGACTTGCATGTCTTTGGTTGAGTTGTTGTGGGGGGGAGTGAATGTTTAGGTATGGGGAGAAAGTGGGAATGGGGACTGAGTTGGATGATTCGCCATGATCATGTTGAATGAGAGAGCAGGTTCGAAGGACCGAATGGCCTACTCCCACTCCTGTTTTCAATGTTTCTACGCACATTTTACAAATCCTTGCTGGTTTTCCAAATATTTAGAACCAAATTGCTGACTCATCCTCTCTGTCTAACATTGTGGCAATTCTCTACTTCCTCACTCATTGTATATCTTCACATTCTCCCCTATCTTTGAAGAAATCTCCTTCATTCTCCCCGTGTTTCTGAATGATTAGACAATCAATTACTCAGCAAAGTCATTCATACCAGCCTATCATACACAAGTTGTGCTGAGGACCATCTTCTTTGGTATTGTACAAAAATGCAGCAATGCAAGATTAAAATCTTGGTGAGTTGCTTGATACTGAATGGTTATAGATTTACTAATACTGGGGGCCCCCAATTTACAAGCATCGGACTTATGAATGCTCATACTTACCAACTCGATTTCACACAGGAGTGTGATTTTAAAGACTTCACGTACAAACATTTCCTGTACTTCCCAACAGTTGCTTTCCATTCTTCGGCATTGTATTCCGACTTCAGTACAAACTGACTTGCTAATAGACGCCATTAAGAACCCGGGGTCTGTCAGTATGTACCATGTGTTGTCGTAGTAGTTTGAGTAAGAACAGCAGGTTGACAATATAAGATGAATCACTCCTCAATTAGCATGCACATCTTGAAATGATTTGTCAGTGAAGTGCAGTCCATTGTCAGACATCCTATATGAAAAATGAAAAATTATAACTATTGTGCCACCAACGGCTGCACATGTTTGTTCTGAGATGTTGAACAGGAGGAAATTGGGAGAATGAATCTGTCACAACGAGGTAATCTTTCCTGTGCACGGTGAATACTTCTGTTGCTATATTCATCCAAGAGGCAGTTGGAATATAGTATAAATGTGGAGGCTCCCTCTGCTGCTGGGCTTGGTATGTTTGAGATGTATCACATGCATTCACAAGTCAGTGAAAATCCTGCTTCCTCCCTGGTCAGTACACAGATTCATGTGATCGCCTCTTTGTGTGTTCAGTAACCATGTGCCTCTGGTGTAACGTAGACTGAATATCTTGGCACAATGTTTTCGGTATTAGGACTTTGTTGCTCTTTAGAGTGTTTTGCTGTGATATGCCAAGTTAATCTTTGTAAGGTTAAAATTAATAAATATGTTCAGGTACTTTCTTAAATTTTTGCCCAAAATGTCAATTCTCCTGCTCCTGGGATGCTGCCTAACCTGTCGTGCTTTGCCAGCACCACACTTTTCTACTCTGACTCTCCAGCATCTGCAGTCCTCAATTTCTCCCACTTTCTTAACACTGTCAGGCATATTCTTGGATTTGAAACTCTTGTAGTTTCTTATCTTTGGGAATTGCTGCTTGCAACTGATAACACTTGCTCAGGCCAAAGTATAACAGATCAACCATGAGAACATACTCAACTTTCAATTGATTGGATTGTGTCATGCCTGGTCTGTTCCACTACAGTTTGTGTCTTGTGAATTCTAACTATACTGAGACCTGTGCATACCAGTAGCTTTCCATAATTGGACTGGTGGTACCTGGCAAGTAGACAATTTCATGAAGCCAAATTGTCTTGTGTAATTTGACTGTGCCAATGCATGAGTTTGATGATCCGTCATATGCTGAGAGACCATCTGTTGTAAGTTGTATCATTGATCTAGCACTTACTGAGGGAAATGTCATTTTGGATATGCAATAGTACTTATGAGGCAATGACCTAGTGGTATTATTGCTAGATTATTAATATAGAAACTCAGCTAATGTTCTGGGGACCTAGGTTTGAATCCCACCACGGCAGATGGTGGAATTTGAATTCAATAAAGGATCTGGAATTAAGAGTCTAGCGGCAACCATGAATCTATTGTTAGAAAATAGCCCATCTGGTTTACTAATGCCCTTTAGGGAAGGAAATCCTTATGGCCTACATGTGACTCCAGACCTGCAGCAATATGGTGGACTCTTAACTGCCCTCTGGGCAGTTAGGGATGGGCAATAAATGATGGCCTAGCCGGAGATGCCCACATTCTGTGACTGAATTGAAAAAATATGTTGACTTCAGGTTTTAGGGTACATCATCCTGCCTTTTCAGGACTTACAATGTTCATTGCTTTAAAATATTCTGATTGGCACATACTGTTCACTGTGAGACTGGCAAGAAGGAAAGTGTGGCCATCTTGCCAAACACGCCTATCACTTAATTGACCATGCGCTTTATTGACGTGTTTATGTTGTACATGTTCTTAAGACATTCCTTGGTGCCGGTGTTGTGGTGTTGTACCACTTTATTGACCACATCTGTGTTTTGTCCGGGGTTTTGACTTGGCCTTTGATTTCAGATTTCCTACACCTTTGTCCTTTGGGGCCATATACTTCGCAGATGTGAAGAAAAGCTGCACAGTGTTTGGAATAGATGCAACAAACCACATCTGTTACAACTTTAACAGTATAATAGACTTTACTTACTATAGCATGGTTGTAGGTTGCAGCTAAAATATGCATTTATCATTGGGCTGCCTACAAGGATTCATTATTGCTTCCATCTTAAAGTAATAATCAATGGCATGGCTTTTTTTGTACTGATACCATTCACTGTTGCCATGCCGGCGAGGTGAAAGTGCACGTCCTCAGGCATTGACTGAAGGTCAAGGTGCCAGAGAGTCTGATCGATTCTTCTCCAAGACACAAACCCCAGTTGAGTGTAATTAGCTCCCCTGACCCTTTGTGATCTCTTTCATCTTGGTTTCCATCATTCCCTGTGGCCAATAGCTGTTTAATTTAGCTTGTCTGGCCAGATATCTCCGGCGGTGGGTCAATTTAGATTGTCCAATATTGAGCCCATGGTCACTTGACTTTGTGGGATTATTTAAAATTGAAGAATGAGTAGGGTTTGGAGTTTGGGGTAGGGGTGAGGAGCGGGTGCTGGGGGGGAAGGAGAATGGCATGAAGTAAAATGTTCATTTGAAGATGCAGCGCAAACATGATGGGCCAAATGGCCTCCTTCTGTGCTATAACAATTCAATGATTCTGTAAATTCAGAGCAATGTCTCTTTATCTAGAGAGTCTTTAGAATGTGGAACTCGCTATCAAAGTGAGTGATCCGTGTGAATTACAGAGATACACTGAAGGAAAGTTAGAGAAACATATGAAGGAGAGAGAATGAGATGGATGCGGTGAGTGGGTAACGTGTGCGATGGATGTGGTAAAGGGTTAAGGTGTTTTATTTTTAAGAATCCCTACAGTGTGGAAATAGGCCATTTGGCCCTGCAAGTCCACACCGACCCTCCGAAGAGTAACCAACCCAGAACCATTCCACCTACCTCATTACTCTCCATTTCCCTTGACTAATGCACCTAACCTACACATCCCTGTGACACAATGGGCAAATTAGCACTGCTAATTCACCTAACCTACACATCCTTGGACTGTGGGAGAAAACTGGAGCACCCGGAGAAAACCACACTGACACAGGGAGAAGGTGCAAACTCCACACAGACAGTCACCCGAAGCAGGAATTGAACCTGGGTCCCTTGCACTGTGAGGCAGCAGTGCTAACTCACTGTGCCACTGATGTGGTGAGGGGGTAACATATGAGATGAATGTGGTGAGGCAGTAACATGTGAGGTGCATGTGATGGTGGGTAAGCTGTGAAGAGGATGTAGTGAAGGCGTAAGGTGAGGAGTGGATGTAGTGAGGGGGTAAGGTGTGGAGTGGATGTAGTGAAGGGGTAAGGTGTGGAGTGGATGTAGTGAAGGGGTAAGGTGTGGAGTGGATGTAGTGAGGGGGTAAGGTATGGAGTGGATGTAGTGAAGGGGTAAGGTGTGGAGTGGATGTAGTGAGGGGGTAAGGTGTGGAGTGGATGTAGTGAGGGGGTAAGTGTGGAGTGGATGTAGTGAGGGGGTAAGGTGTGGAGTGGATGTAGTGAAGGGGTAAGGTGTGGAGTGGATGTAGTGAGGGGGTAAGGTATGGAGTGGATGTAGTGAAGGGGTAAGGTGTGGAGTGGATGTAGTGAGGGGGTAAGGTGTGGAGTGGATGTAGTGAGGGGGTAAGTGTGGAGTGGATGTAGTGAGGGGGTAAGGTGTGGAGTGGATGTAGTGAAGGGGTAAGGTGTGGAGTGG
This sequence comes from Chiloscyllium plagiosum, assembly GCF_004010195.1. Lineage (NCBI taxonomy): Eukaryota > Metazoa > Chordata > Chondrichthyes > Orectolobiformes > Hemiscylliidae > Chiloscyllium > Chiloscyllium plagiosum. The sequence continues at coordinate 76,374,853 of NC_057724.1, read as the reverse complement.
ATGTAGTGAGGGGGTAAGGTATGGAGTGGATGTAGTGAAGGGGTAAGGTGTGGAGTGGATGTAGTGAGGGGGTAAGGTGTGGAGTGGATGTAGTGAGGGGGTAAGTGTGGAGTGGATGTAGTGAGGGGGTAAGGTGTGGAGTGGATGTAGTGAAGGGGTAAGGTGTGGAGTGGATGTAGTGAGGGGGTAAGGTATGGAGTGGATGTAGTGAAGGGGTAAGGTGTGGAGTGGATGTAGTGAGGGGGTAAGGTGTGGAGTGGATGTAGTGAGGGGGTAAGTGTGGAGTGGATGTAGTGAGGGGGTAAGGTGTGGAGTGGATGTAGTGAAGGGGTAAGGTGTGGAGTGGATGTAGTGAGGGGGTAAGGTATGGAGTGGATGTAGTGAAGGGGTAAGGTGTGGAGTGGATGTAGTGAGGGGGTAAGGTGTGGAGTGGATGTAGTGAGGGGGTAAGTGTGGAGTGGATGTAGTGAGGGGGTAAGGTGTGGAGTGGATGTAGTGAAGGGGTAAGGTGTGGAGTGGATGTAGTGAGGGGGTAAGGTATGGAGTGGATGTAGTGAAGGGGTAAGGTGTGGAGTGGATGTAGTGAGGGGGTAAGGTGTGGAGTGGATGTAGTGAGGGGGTAAGTGTGGAGTGGATGTAGTGAGGGGGTAAGGTGTGGAGTGGATGTAGTGAAGGGGTAAGGTGTGGAGTGGATGTAGTGAGGGGGTAAGGTATGGAGTGGATGTAGTGAAGGGGTAAGGTGTGGAGTGGATGTAGTGAGGGGGTAAGGTGTGGAGTGGATGTAGTGAGGGGGTAAGTGTGGAGTGGATGTAGTGAGGGGGTAAGGTGTGGAGTGGATGTAGTGAAGGGGTAAGGTGTGGAGTGGATGTAGTGAGGGGGTAAGGTATGGAGTGGATGTAGTGAAGGGGTAAGGTGTGGAGTGGATGTAGTGAGGGGGTAAGGTGTGGAGTGGATGTAGTGAGGGGGTAAGGTGTGGAGTGGATGTAGTGAGGGGGTAAGGTGTGGAGTGGATGTAGTGAGGGGGTAAGGTGTGGAGTGGATGTAGTGAGGGGGTAAGGTGTGGAGTGGATGTAGTGAGGGGGTAAGGTGTGGAGTGGATGTAGTGAGGGGGTAAGGTGTGGAGTGGATGTAGTGAGGGGGTAAGGTGTGGAGTGGATGTAGTGAGGGGGTAAGGTGTGGAGTGGATGTAGTGAGGGGGTAAGGTGTGGAGTGGATGTAGTGAGGGGGTAAGGTGTGGAGTGGATGTAGTGAGGGGGTAAGGTGTGGAGTGGATGTAGTGAGGGGGTAAGGTGTGGAGTGGATGTAGTGAGGGGGTAAGGTGTGGAGTGGATGTAGTGAGGGGGTAAGGTGTGGAGTGGATGTAGTGAGGGGGTAAGGTGTGGAGTGGATGTAGTGAGGGGGTAAGGTGTGGAGTGGATGTAGTGAGGGGGTAAGGTGTGGAGTGGGTGTGGGGAGGGGGTAAGGTGTGGAGTGGATGTAGTGAGGGGGTAAGGTGTGTTAAAGAAGCCCTTATGAAGCAGAAATGCCCATGTGTACTTTTTGAAATGAAAGGACAATTTCTGTGATAGAAACTTTTTGCACTGTGTCTTTTTTATTGATAATTTTTAACTGGCTGATTATTATTGTTTGCTCTGAATTTGTTTTGCAAGTCCAGTTTTTCAATCAAGATAAGTAATTTTCCCTTGAGGCCATTATGTTACATTGTGTATTATGAAGATGATATTTGAGGTAAACACATTCAAATCTCATAAATTATATTGAATCTGTACAAATGATGCAATTGGTGTGTGATTTTGAAATACAAGAATACTTCTAAGTTTATTTGATCTTTGATATCACTACCCCATTTTAACCCATGCATGGGATATGGGCACACTAGCTGGCAGCATTTTATAGAATGCCTATAATGTGGAAGCATGCCATTTGGCCAATCAAGACCACACTGACCCTCATTTACTGCCCACTCAGGGAACGATAGTGGCGAGTTGCCTTATTAAAATGTTGCTCTTATGAAGGGAGTTCCCGGATTTTAACCCAGGAAAAGTGAAGGAAAGGCAATTCTGGTTCTGGATAATGAGTGACTCAGAGGGGTTTTGTGAATGGTGTATTCCTGTGTATCTTCCATGTCCTTCTAGATTGAAGAAGTCATGAGTATTACGCTGAAGTTTGAGTTTTACTTAATAAAACAAGGGAATGTGCAAGGGAATTGAGTTAGTGTTTGAAGAAGGAATGAGAGAAAGATACATTTGCATTAATATCCTGCCTGTCAAAACCTCAAGGCATGCCAAAGTATTTCGCAGTCAATCAAGTAACTTTAACGTGTAGCAGCTGGTGAATGTAGTCAATATGTATTTGCAACTAAGTTCAGGAAGCATATAGGTTCAACAATGATTATTTTACATTCAAATGATAGGATAGATTGCAAAATGAATTTAATGTTAAAGCTGCAGAATTCACTCCTGGGTCGACAACTGATGCAGAAAGGAATCAGGTCTAACTGTTCATGGACTGAGGCACAAGATTATAGAACATTGGCAGTTGGAACAGGGCAGCTGAGTGAATTGATTAAGATGGACAGCGACCTTGTTTTAAGAATGAGTATTATTTGATGGGATAATCTTTGAGAAGTAATGTTCTGGCTGCCCACTATCATGCCTCATGAGTTGGAGATACTTGGTTTCTGGATTGACTGACATGGCCCATGAAGGTGGGATTTGAGCAGAAATGAAGTCTGACCTGCCACTGACATTGTAATTTCCAAGCTGAATCCTGAGGTATTTCATACACACAATTATTGGTTGTGCCTGCAAATGCTTGGGCTTTAAATTCTGGAATGTCCTCTCTGCATCTTTCTCTTTTGTTGTTACTCTCCTGTAGGTGACTCAAAGGCTCAGCTGGTGCACAATTGGTCACACTATTTGAGGCTGAATAGGCTGGGGCTAATTTAGAACATAGAACAGTACAGGCCCTTCTGCCACAATGATTAGATTAGATTACTTACAGTGTGGAAACAGGCCCTTCGGCCCAACAAGTCCACACCGACCCATCGAAGCGCAACCCACCCAGACCCATTCCCCTACATTTACCCCTGCCCCTGACACTACGGGCAATTTAGCATGGTCAATTCACCTAACCTGCACATTTTTGGACGATGGGAGGAAACCGGAGGAAACCCACACAGACATGGGGAGAATGTGCAAACTCCACACAGTCACTTGCCTCAGGCAAGAATTGAACGTGGGTCTCTGGCGCTGTGAGGCAGCAGTGCTAACCACTGTGCCACCGTGCTGCCTACCAATGGTTTGTCTGTAAGGAGAGGCTCAATAGGCTGGGGCAATTTCCCCTGGAGTATTGGAGGTTGAGGTGTGATCTTATATTGGTTTATAAAATCATGAGGGGCATGGATAGGATAAATGGACAAGATATTTTCCGTCGAATGGGGAAATCCAGAACAAGAGGTCATAGGTTTAACAGTGAGAGAGGAAAGATTTAAAAAGCACCTAAGGGGTAACTTTTTCAAGCAGAAGGTGGTGTCTGCATGGATTGAGCTGCCAGAGGAAGCTAGAAAGCTGAATATTAATGAGATGAAGTGGGCAAATAACAAGGAATCAATACTCCCCCTTAAATGGCAATTGGCTGCTGCCTAATGAGAAACTCTCCATGCCACTTCTGAAGTAAAATGCCCTGATGTCACGCTGACCCTCAGAGAAAGTCTCATCTGATTCTGCCACAAATCTCTTCAGAGTCCACATTCTCTGACCTCTGTAAGATTCTACTTTTTGAGACAGCTTTCCCAGTTTTAGCACGATCTTTCAGGTTTCAGTAAGAAGGACTTAAGCAGTGATAACGGGCTATATTTGCTGTTGTCATTTCTACGAGGAGAAAGTGAGGTCTGCAGATGCTGGAGATCAGAGATGGAAATGTGTTGCTGGAAAAGCGCAGCAGGTCAGGCAGCATCTAGGGAACAGGAGAATCGACGTTTCGGGCATTAGCCCTTCTTCAGGAAGGTCGGTTCCATAGGCAGGTGCTGAGGAAGGAGATGTGGCTGTGGTAGCGAGTCTGTTTGAGAATGTGGCTGAAGAGCTTCTGTGCAGAGGAGATGACCTGGGGGGTGCAGTGAGAGAGGGACTCACTGAAACCTTTGTAGAGGGAGAAAGAGAGCTTCTTCAAGGAAGGCATCCTTGTAAGAGATTCCTGAAGAAGGGCTAATGCCCGAAATGTCGATTCTCCTGTTCCCTAGATGCTGCCTGACCTGCTGCGCTTTTCCAGCAACACATTTCCATCATCTGTTGTCATTTCTACTACTTGGGATGATCGCAGATGATCTGACTGGTTTCATTTCTTTTTACAATTGAGCAGCCTGCTTTGCATTATAGAGAGCAGTTCACAGTCAAGGTCATGTTGTGGCTGTACAGGACATTGGTTAGGCCATTGTTGGAATATTGCGTGCAATTCTGGTCTCC
>NC_057724.1:76366052-76370294 GCF_004010195.1 Chiloscyllium plagiosum | reverse complement strand
TTAAGAGGCATTTGGATGGGTATATGAATAGGAAGGGTTTGGAGGGATATGGGCTGGGTGCTAGCGGGTGGGGCTAGATTGGGTTGGGATATTTGGTCGACCGAAGGGTCTGTTTCCATGCTGTACATCTCTATGACTCTCTATAACTGCATTGTTGTGGGTCTGGAGTCACATGTAGGACAGGCAATGTAAGGACGGGCAGGAGGCTGGAATAGCACAGCAAGCCAGGCAGCATCAGAAGGTGCAGAGGTCAACGTTTTGAGTGTAATCCTTCTTCAGGACTCTCCTCGGGGACATTGTAAACCAGATGGGTTTTTACATCTATTGTTTCATGATTATCTTTAGATTTTTAATTCCAAATTTAAAGAAAGTTCCACTATCCGGTGTGGTCATTTACAGAGTATCTTTGTTGCAGGAATAATGCCACTAACTCCATTACCTCCCCTTCATGAATATTGATGAAGAAGCGACATGCTGCCGAAACTTTTCACGTTGAGCAGAGCAGAACAAAATTGAAAGAATTACCAAATCTCAAACAGAATAACAATTTATTATTTCACAGTAATGCAGAGTATAGATAGAGTTACCAGTAGTTGTCTTTTCCCAAGGATAGAGTATTTCAAGATTAGGATGCACATTTTTAAGGTGAGAGGAGAGAGATTTAAAAAAGACATGAGAGGCAAACAGTTTGCACAGAAGGTGATTTGCATGTGGAATGAACTTCCTGGGCTAATGGTGAATGCAGGTACATTTAAATTGTTTAAAAGACATTTGGATAAGTACATGATAGGAAAGGTTTAGAGGGATATGGGCCAGGAGCAGGCAAATGGGACTAGTTTAGTTTGGGATTATAGTCGGCATGGACTGGTTGGACCGAAGGGTCTGTTTCCGTGATGTATGACTCTATGACTGTATGACTCTAAGTGGTGGAGGCGGAGACAATTACAACATTTAAAAGTCATGATTTGGAGATGCCGGTGTTGGACTGGGGTGTACAAAGTTAAAAATCACACAACACCAGGTTATAGTCCAACAGGTTTAATTGGAAGCGCACTAGGAAAGGTTTAGAGGGATATGGGCCAAGTGCTGGCAAATGGGATGAGATTAATTTAAGATATCTGGTCGGCATGAACGAGTTGAACCGGAAGGGACCATGCTGTACAGCTCTATGACTCTATGACTCTGTTACCTCGGAACCATAAAATGTTGAAATCAAGTTGCAATCTAAGGATGAAGCACTCAAATCCTACACAGCTAATCCATTTTAGTAATGAATGGAAGCTGGAATGTTGAGTTGCCGGTTTTTGAGTGAGATTTTTAAACCAAGGTCTCACTTGTCTGTTTGAGGTCATAAAAGATCCAATTTTGTGAGGCAGAGCGGGGGAGCAGCATTGCTGCTTTGATGATATTTATCCTTCTGTCAAAATCACTGACTTTCCTGTCAGCACACTGCAGTCAATGGGAATTTGTTGAGCATTCCCTACATCATGACAGTGACTACACTCAAAAGGTAATGGCATGGCTGTGAAGTATTTTGTAATATTTGCTGATCAATAAAATTATATACAAGTGTGCATCTTTCTCTTTTTTTACCATTTGGCTAAGCTTTAACAGTGGCACAGTGGTGAATGGTTAGCACTGCTGCCTCACAGCACTAGGGACTTGGATTTGGTTCCACCCTCAGGAGTTTGTACCTTCTCACCGTGTCTGTGCACATTTCCTCTGGATGCTCTGCTTTCCTCCCATGCTGTAGCCATGGGAAATGCAGGGTTACGGGGTGGGGGAGAACAGTGTGTGGCTGTAGGTGTTATGATCTTCAGAGGGTCAGTGTGGACCCGATGGGCTGAATAGCCTGCTTCCATGCTGGAGGGATTCTATGATTGGCGAGACAGATAAAGAGATTTTAGGATAAATGGCTGATAACTTAGTCAAAGAACTTGGATTGGTCAAATGATGAGGGCGAGAGAGACAAAAAGGACAGAGCTGTTCAATGGTTTTTAATAGAATTTGAAAAAGGAAGAATTATGTGCTGCTAATTCAAGGTGCTAGGGAAGAGGAAATAAAAAAACAAGACTTTCAATATAACAATGTATGGATTAATCTCATATACAAGAGACTATTACACTGTCAGCAGATGAATTCGTGGTAGCACAATTGTAGAAGAGAGTGTTTTAAATTGCTTGGGCATTGGGGAAAATTCTAGTAAAGAGATATTTTGTTATGACTCGCATTTACTATTCAGTCTACCTTTAAGAGACACATTCATGGGATCATTCCTGGATAATAACATTTGACTCAAGGGTTTGATGGTCCATCTGGTGGTCCAAGGATCTGGTGATCCACCTCCATCTTAAGTGGGGCCATTCAAAGCATGATGGAAGTGTGTTACTGTTTGTACTAAAGGTCAGATCTAAGGTGCTTGTGAGTGTAATATTTATATGTAACAGTAAGTATAATAAATGTCTACGTTACCACAGCCTTGTTGTTCTGCACACAAATGCAAGAGTGTAAGGAATGAATTAAATGAGCTGCAGGAACAAATTCAATTTGGAAATTGTGAAATGGTATCCATGACCAAGATGTGGCTGTAATATGGTCAGGATTGGGAATAAAACATACCAGGTTATATGCTCTGTAGGACAGACAGGAGGTGGAGGAGCTGTACTGATGAGAAAGAAAATTACTTCAATGCTGAGGGAGAATATAATGAAGATAAAGCATTCAGTGGAGACCAGATGATTGGAAATGAGGAACTGTTATAAGTGTTGGGCACAGACTCCCTATAAGCAGCACTGAAGGACCAGATTGTATAAATGCAGCAATTAGCCAAATGTGCAGCAAAATCAGAATAGTATTAATGAGGAATTTTAACTTAAACATAGATTGGGAGAAGCGAACAAGCTAAAGTCAGGAAGGTAGTGCATTTCTGGAGTATTCTTACAGCAATAAGTCCTGGGTAAAACAAAGGGACAAGCAATATTGGATTTAGTAATCAGTGATGAGAATGATTTAGTGATTAATTTAATCATACATGATCATTGATCAAATAGTGACCATAACATGATCGAGTTCAATATAACCTTTGAAAATGAAAAATCAGTGACTACACAGTTTTAGAATTAAGTAAAACTGACTTTAACAAGATGAGACTGTAATTGTCCTAAGTAATATAGGAAAATCTGCTTATAGGTAAAATGACTGAAGACCAATTAAGGATATTTAAGCAAAATTTAACACAATACAAAACCAGTTTATACTGCTGAGAAGGAAAAGCTCAACCTCACTGGAAAAATAAAAACCATGGACAACTAAAGAGTTAAGAGCCAATGTAAAACTAAAAGGAAGTACTCACAAAATGTAGATCCTGCTGAATATGGAAGATACAAAGACTAGAAACAGTACATGTAGCAACACATAAGAACTACTAAAAAGGATTAGGAAATGAAACTTGCCAAGGACATCAAAACCAAGAAGAAGAAGCGTTATAGCCACGTAAAGCGAAAGATGATGGTCACAAGAAATGTTGGCCCACAGAAGACTGAAAATGGAGATATTGTCAATGACTATGGGGAAATAGCAGCCATGTTGAATAATTACTTTGCCTCAATATTTACTGTAGTAAAGGAGGACAGCTTGCCTGAGGAAATTAATAGCATCAACAAAGACGGCATACTTAAACTACTGGACTTGTGCCTCACAACACACTTCACATTCAACAACCAGATATACGAACAAATCAATGGAACACCCATGGGCTCACCGATCTCGTGACTCATAGCAGAAGCAGTAATGCAAAAGTTAGAACAAACAGTCTTACCACAAATTCAACCCAAACCCTGGGTCAGATACGTTGATGACACCTTTGTAATAATTAAAAACACGGAAATAGAGAAAACACAACGGATCATCAACTCCACACTCTCGGGAATCCGATTCACGAGAGAGGAAGAAAAGGACAACCAACTCCCATTCCTAGACGTGAGGGTACAGAGAACACCAAATGGAGAATGCACCACTAAGGTATACAGGAAAGCCACGCACACAGACCAAGTCCTGAACTATGAAAGCAACCACCCCAATACATACAAACGAAGTTGCATCAAGACACTATTCAAAAGGACCACAACACACTGCAGCACACCAGAACTGCAAAAAGAGGAAGAGGAACACCTGTACAAGGTATTCACCAAAAACGGATATCCTCGCAATTTCATCAACAGATGCCTAAGGGAAAGACAACGG
>NC_057724.1:76343111-76365908 GCF_004010195.1 Chiloscyllium plagiosum | reverse complement strand
CCTGCCGCTTCTGGTTGTCAGTTTCAGCTGTCCGCTGTAGTGGCTGGTATATTGGGTCCAGGTCGATGTGTTTGTTGATGGAGTTTGTTGAGTGGATCATCCACAAACTCCATCGGCAAACACATCGACCTGGATCCAATATACCGGCCACTACAGCGGACAGCTGAAACTGACAACCGGAAGCGGCAGGGACAGGCCACTATAAATGCCGGAGGAAACACCACAGAAGCGCTTCATAGGAGGCTCCCAAGCACTGAGGATGTTACCTAGACAGGGGACGAAATGTTTGCAACAAAAACTTCCAGCTCGGCGAACAGAACCACAGCAAATTAATAGCAGATTGGGAACAGGGACTGATTAAATTAATGTAAGTAAGATATTAATAATGAGGAAATTAATGGAATGAAAGAGGGACAAATCCCAAGGAGCTGACAGTTTCCATCCATAGGTCTTTAAGGAGACTAGGGAGCATATTGTAGATGTTCTTACTGTAATCTTCCAGAATTCCCTAGATACAGGATTGGGAAATTTCATGTCATTCTGCTTTTTAGGAAGGGCGAAAGAGGGAACCAGGGAATAACAGATCAGTTAGGCTTACAGCTTTGGTGGGACAAATGTTGGAATCTATAAGCAAGGATGAGATAACTGAACATTTCCAAACATTTTGGAAATGTTTAGTTGATCGGGGAGAACTGGCATAAATTTATGAATGGGTAGGTCAGGCCTGATAGACCTGGTTAAATTTTTTGAATAGCTGTTTAAGTTAATGAATAGGGGAATGTTTATAGACGTCTGTAACACAACTGATAAAAGTGCACATAAAAGAATGTTAATTAAGGTAAAATCCTGCAGGTCTGAGAGAAAATGACCAACCTAGCTAGGAAAATGGTTAAATGACAGGTGACAGAAAGTAGGGATAATGGGTAGGTATTCAAATTGGCATCGAGAATATGGCACTTGAAAAGCACAGCAGGTCAGGCTGCATCCAAGGAGCAGGAAAATTGACGTTTCTGGCTTCAGATTCCAGATGTAAGGCTTTTGCCCAAAATATCAGTTTTACTGCTCCTCGGATGCTGCCTGACCTGCTGTGCTTTTCCAGCACCACTCTAATCTTGACTCTAATCTCTAGCATCTGCAGTCCTCACTTTCGCCTATTCAAATTGGCATGATGTCACCAATGGTGTCACACAAGGATCGATCTTAGGGCCTCAAATATTCACATTAGTTATTAATGACTTGAGTAATAACACAGAAAGTCGTATGTCCAAACTTGCTGATGACACAAAATTAGGGAGTGTTACAGACAATATTGGTGACAGCATAAAATTGAAAAAGGATGCAGTTGTGGGTATGTTTGCTAAGTTGGGAAGTTGACTTGCAGACATTTCATCCCCGGCCTAGCTGACATCCTCAGTGTTGTGAAGCCTCCTGTGAAGCACCGCTGTCCTGTGTTGGTTGTGAATTATTCAGTTTCATTCCCATTGCTTCCACTTGTTTGTTGGAGTGGTCAATATATTGGGTATAGGTCAATGTGCCGAACAGAGGTAAGCCAGACAGTTTCTGAAAACATGACTCTCATCCATGGACACCATCAATAAACACATCGACCTGATCCCAACATACCGGCCACTGCAACACACAACTGGAACCAGCAACCGGAAGCATGGGAAAGAAACCGAATAAATTCCAACCGACTCAGTATAGTAGTGTTTCACCGGAGGCTCCACAGCAGGGAGGATGTCACCTGGACAGGGGATGAAATGTCTGCAAACCAACTTCCCAGCTCAGTGAAGACACCCACAACTACAACAACTAACACCCTTCATCAACTGATGAAAGGGCACAGCTCTGAAAGCTTGTGATTGCAAATAAACCGGTTTGACTAGAACCTCATGTTGTGACTTCTGATTTTTTTTTGATCCTCCTGCTAATGTTTAAAGAAAGGTTAAGTGCCATTTGTGTATTCGACTCTGCAGACTGGTGAAAATATTTCTTTAACTCCCCTACCATTTGCTGAAGTTATCACTCAATTCCTTTTTGAAAGTCTCGATAAAACTTGCCTCAACCATACTCTCAGGGGCTAATGAAATCCTGATCCTGATCACTCACTGCGTGAAAATGTTTTTTTCTCACTCACTTTTGCTTCTTTAAGAAGCTACCCTGGACCTTAACCTTTTCTTATGTTAAATGCAAACATGCTGTGTTCCAGATGTAATCTGATTGGTCAAATGCTTTATTTTAAGCAAAAGACAATATATTTAAAATCATTAAAATACAACAAAAGAAGGAACAACTTAGAATAACTTAACTCTATTGGAAAACTTAACAGATTAAGAGACACAGTAGCTATTACTAATTAACTGTTCCAACATAATAAATGCTCATTAACACACCGTGTGGCAAAAAGGCAAATTCAGAAAAAAAAACATTTGTTTCCCAGGTAACCCAGCAGCAGTGAGAAACCCTAACTTCCAGCTGTAACTGAGGAAGGGAAAAGATCGCTTCGACTGCTTCAAAACTCCAGCAGCTTAGAGTCATCGAGATGTACAGCCATGGAAATAGATCCTTCAGTCCAACTCGTCCATGCTGACCAGATATCTGAAATTAATCTAGTCCCATTTGCCACACTTGGCTCATTCTCTCTAAACCCTTCCTAATCATATATCCAACCAAATGCCTTTTAACTGTTGTAATGTACCAGCCTCCACTACTTCCTCGAGCAACTCATTCCATCCATGCACCAAACTCTGTGTGAAAAGTTGCCCCTTCGGTCCCTTTTATATCCTTCCCCTCTTACCCTAAACCTATGCCCTCTAGTTTTGGAGTCCCCATCCCAGGGAAAAGACTTTGTCTATATACCCTATCCATGCCCCTCATGATTTTATAAACTTCTATAAAGTCACCCCCTCAGCCTCCAATGCTCCAGGGAAAACAGCCTCAGTCTATTCAGCCTCTCCCTATAGCTCAAACCTTCCAACACTGGCAACATCCTTGTAAATCTTTTCTGAATGCTCTCAAGTTTCACAAAATCTTTCCTATAGGAGGGAGACTAGAATTAAACATAATATTACAAAAGTGGCCTAACCAACGTCCTGTACAACCCCAACATGACCTCCCAATTCCAATACTCCATGCTCTGACCAATAAAGGAAAGTATCCCAAATGCCTTATTCACTAGTCTGTCTATTTGGGACTCCACTTTCAAGGAACTATGAAATTGCACTCCAAAGTATCTTTGTTCAGCAGCATTCCCCCGGACCCTGCCATTAAGTCAATAAGTTCTACCCTGATTTGTCTTTCCAAAATGCAGCACCTCACATTTATCTAAACTAAACTTCACTTTCTACTCCTCAGCCCATTGGCCCATTTGATCAAGATCCTGTTGCACTCCTAAGTAACCAGTTTCTGACTGGTTAAGATTCCAACAGCAACTGCTTAAAGCTAAAACACTAAAAACTAAAAAAATTTCAACTCCTGGAATGTGAGATCTAGTCACACCCTTCCAGGCAGCTTCTATTGTTCCAACTTAATAAAAAAACTCACAAGCTGGTTACCCTCCTGGCTCTGGTAGATTGGTCAGCACCTCTGCCTTAAAACCTCTCTTAAACAAAAGCAGGACAAATTAATCTCTCAATGCCATGCATCATCACACACTAAATCTGTGCCCTCTCATTCTCCATGCTTTTACAAGTGTGAACAGACTCTTCCTCTTAGCCTTGTCCTGATTCCTCATAATTTTGAATACTTCTTAGCCTTTTTCTCTATAAATTGAACTGTTCTATTTTCTCCAATCTATCTTCATACTTGAGGCCCCGCTTCATTGGAAGCATTCGCTTAATTATTTTCTGAAGTTTTTAGCAATGTATTTGCATCCTATCCAAAATGTGGCAGCGAGAACAGGAGCCAATCCTCCAGCTGAAGTTCAACTTGTCCAAGTTCAATGTAACCTTCTGGCCCCTGTACTCTAAGCTCTTAATAAAGCCTCAGAGACTAAATGTTTTATTAACTTCTCTCTCCAGCTTTCACCTTCAATGAATTCTGTACATGTAACCCCAGGTCCTTCAGCTCCTGCATTCCTGTATAATTGTAACATTTAGTTTATGTTCTGTCTCTATGTTCTTCCTACCAAAAAGAATCACTTCAGAATTTTCTGTATTGAAATACATCTGCCAACTGTCCCCCCATTCTGTGTTTTTCCTAATCTGTGTTCTTCTTACATTTTGCATTATCCTCCTCACAGTTCACAGTGTTTGTACATTTCATATCATCTGCAGACTTTTAAATTGTGCACTGTTCAGCGTGGAGTACGTGAATTCTGTGTAAATGCACCTCTCTACCCCTATCGGATTTATGCATGCCTGTCTTATATTCGTAGTCTCTATAGGAAACATGATTTTTTATTCATGCATCAAATCTCCTCTGAATAACCTCCCTCCCTCCCACTCTTCCTTCACCCAGTGAAAATAGACCTGGAATAAAATTCCTGCAGCTTTCTTGAGAGTTGAAAAGTGACACATTGGCCTATCTTTATGCTCTTGCATTGGTGTGAACAGTGGGAGAATTCCAGGCTGTGCAAATGAAACGTCTGTTAAAGTAGCCCTGAGCATTTCAGCTGGTGATGAGGCTGGGGGTGATGGGTAGGTTATACCAGGAGTCAGGGAGGTGAACCCCCTTGTAGTGAGGGTTTCCATGTAAACTCAGTAACTCTGTAGGATATTAAAAAAAGTGGCCCTCCTAACAGACCCAGTTGTGAAGCAGGAGACTGATTGTGAAGTCCTTCTGTTTCCAAATCAATACAACTAACTTGTCAGGAAAATGGCAATGATCCACATGTTGCCTGTATGACCTTGGAGTGGATGGCCCAGCATGAACTTTTACTGGGGAAGAAATGCCATTTTTGCTGCCAACTCTCAGTGTGGTGTCCTGAAGCAACGACAATATGATGTGAATTTGGAAGTCATAGTTACGGGGATGAGAACTGCTGGCAGCAGTACCTGGACTCTACACTGGGCAGTCACTTAGCTCTCTGAGTCTGCATCTGAGGATGAATGATCATCGACTTGCCCTCTTGCCATGTACCAGTCAGGATGTGCCCACACAGTTGACCTTGACTCTGTTATGATCCAGGAGCTTACTGCCAAATTTATGTCATGATTTGGCTCAGGGCCAGAAATTTTATGTTTAAATGTTACAGAGTATGACATGTTGTCTGTGCTTTGGACACTTCAGCTTATATATTAAAAACATTTTACCGAAGGGCTGTTGTTGGTGAGGCGGACAAAGGTTCACAGAAATCAGTTTGAACATCAACTGGATTTTATTAACAAAATATTCATCGAATCCCTACAGCGTGGAAATGGGCCATTTGGCCCAACAAGTCCACAATGGCCCTTCAAAGTGTATCCCACCCAGACCCTACCATATTACTGTAGATTCCCTGACTTTTGCACCTAACCTACACACCCCTGGACACTGTGAGCAATGGCTAATCCACCTAACTTGCACATCTTTGGACTGTGGGAGGAAACTGGAGCACCTGCAGAACACCCACGCAGACACTGGGAGAATGTGCAAAATCCACACGGAAACTTGCCTGGGCTGGAATCAAACCTGGGTCCTTGACACTGTGAGGCAGCAGTGCTAACCACTGAAGCAATATGTCACCCTTGTTCCTTGTTAAAAACACTATGTGAGCATTTGTTATGTTCTCTCAATATTTACTCTCTATCTTGCTGTATCTGTATCTGTTACCCACAATGCTCCACATATTTGAGCTGGGCCATTAGAATCCCCTTCTTCTCTGACATAGGGCTGGCTCTCTACCACAAAGATGAATCTACCAGGTCTGGGCAGATCTTCTCCTTTGTCTTCTTGGGTTGCCGCATGGTCTTCTGCTATGAGTCATGCTGTGAATCTTTGCTGAGGATGTGGCTTCCAGTTGTGTGTTTTTAGCCCACTTGCTCTGAATCTTCCAGAATGTTCTATAGTCCTTGGCCAATAGGGTCATGAGTGGGGTTCAAAGCATCCAACTGGGTCATGCCAACACCCTTCTCTGTTGCCATGCCAGTGAGGTGTAAAGTGCATATCCTCAGGCACTGGCTGGAAGACAAGATGCCAGCAAGTCTGATCGCTCCTTTTCCAAAACACAATCCTTGGGTTAATTGTGACTGGTTTCCCCTGAAATCTTGTGACCTCTTTGACCTTAGTTTCCATGTTCTCTGTGGTTGATAGATGCTGGCTGTTTTTTAGTTTAGTCTGAGACAATGTGTGTCAGGCCTGATTTCTCTGGCTGTTGGCCAATTTAGAATGTCCAATATTGGGCCTGATGTCATTTGATGGCAAGTATCCAAGGAATTTAATAAAAGAATAAAGGTTCGGCATTCTCGAACGAGCTACAGACTTTAGTATACAGTGTTACAGTACAGCAGTTTCAAATCTACAATACACATCTGCCTTATCTCTAACAGCTGGAATTAGCAGGAGGTAAATATTGGTCATAGACTCCAACTGAAAAAACATGTCAAATAGCAAATATGATCAGGGCAGATCTCACAGATGGATAATCAAATCTCCTTAAACTTCCCAAAGGATTATAATTTTTCACTTCTGCCCAATCTTGCCTTGAAACTCCCTCTAACCCACTGCCCTATATGTTCTACCTTTACTCGGAGAAAGTGAGGGCTCCAGATGCTGGAGAATTAGAATCAAAAGGTGTGGCGCTGGAAAAGCACAGCAGGTCAGGCAACATCCGAGGAGCAGGAGAGTTGACATTTGGGCATAAGCTCAAAACATCGACTCTCCTGATGTTGCCTGACCTGCTGTGTTTATCCAGCACCACACTTTATGTACAGAATTAATGCCCGTTCCTTTTGAGTGAATCATCCCCTTAGATTCTGTACTCTACAAGCTGAATTCCAGAACTTGCTCATGGGTTTAATTTCACCTCTTCACTGAGACCAGGCCTCACTGAGCCAGTATTTCCTTTACATTTTAATCTTGCTCAAGTTCTGCTTATGAGATTTTCAAACCAAATTTTCTCAGCGCCACTGAAGTATTAATGCACTCAGGCATCTCCAGAACCCCTCATCGCTTACCCCAACATAAAACTTTCTCAGCTCCTTAGGACTTTTTCTGAATCTTGACTCCAACACTTAGCTGCTGATTAACTCCGAGAGCCCTTTCCCATGTTCTAGTAGCACAGAGAGTGATGAAACTACTCTTAACTTATTAGATCTTTCCCTATGCAGAATTGGTGTAGTTTAGCTGCTTTCTCTGGGTTTGTGCAATGGATTAGGATTTTCCAGCAACCTTGTAAGGGTGATACAGAGCTGAACATCTTTGGATGTAAATACCACAGCATGGGTGGTGTTAAACACTCTGAAAGAAGCTCATTTGAGGGCACACAGTAGGGAGACACTCTGGAAGGCACATAGTGAACACTCAAAAATGAGAGATTTGATACTACGTAATGAGGCACATATACCATGTACAATGGGAGCTATGAAAGGTAAAGAAATAGTGTGACTTTTATGTTTAAGCCTGAAGACTGCCATGACCTTGCCATCTCTCAGGCTTAAACTCACGGTGTTGCATCAAACACATGACAAACTGTGGTAATCATGAGGTGGATATTCAACCTATCAAGGACTCCCAGAAGTACAGCTAGCCACAGTTCTCCTCTGTTCTTGCTTGTCTCACAATCTTCCTGCCTATCCCATATATCTGAATCCTTACATTCCTCTTCACTGACTCCTCAATTATCCTGAGCGACCTTGTTAAAACCTTGCAATAAGCCTCTTCCCTGTTGCTGGGTAGAGTGGAATGTCAGCAACATTGTCGAATCGTAGAATTCTCCACAGAGTGGAAGCAGGCCATTCAGCCCATCCAGTCCACACCAACCATCCAGAGAGCATTGCACACTTACCCAAACCCCTACCCTATACATGTAACCATATATTTCCCATGGCCAATCCACCTAACCTACACATCCCTGGACACTTTGGGGAAAGGTAGTGTTTTCAATTCACCTAACCTGCACATCTTTGGACTATGGGAGGAAACTGGAGCACCCGGAGGAAACCCACGCAGATACAAGGAGAATATGCAGACTCTACACAGACAGTCACCCAAGGCTAGAATGAACTCTGAATCCCTGGTGCTTGGAGGCAGCAGAATGCAGAATATATTACAGTATGCTGGAATTGGGGGGGGGCTTCATTCTGTCATGTCCCTCACAATTCCACGTTATCATGGCACAACTGCGTTACTGTATGTAAACCTAAGGTGCTATCAGTGGGCACAGAGCACAGAATGCCACCTCACAGTGACAGCTGTAACATATGTGCCGACAAAAGGATTCAGTTTTGCCAAGGTAAATGCTAACATCTACTCTTTGCCACCTCATACTCACTCTATCCTGGTTACTGCACTGTCTTCCCACCAAGACTCGTGCCCTCCCATTCTCATTACTGTATATAACATCTTCCCTCACTCGCTCTCCCCCACAAATCCTCTACTCCACACTGTGAGCCCTACATATCTTCTGGATGGTCTGCTCATTTCCTCAGGACACCATTCCCCTACTCGCACCAGCAGTAACATTGCAAAATCCACTTTCATCTCATTCAATCTCTCCGTTCCTCTTATTCCAGGAGGAATTGTCACACATGAAGTCCGAAGAAGCCAAGCTGAGTGGTGGAGTGATGGTATTCATCGCTGAAAAATGTGTTGCTGGAAAAGCGTAGCAGGTCAGGCAGCAAGGAGAAGGAGAATCGACGTTTAGGGCATAAGATAAAAGGTAGGGAGGAGGGACTTGGGGGAGGGGGGTTTGGAATGCGATAGGTGGAAGGAGGTTAAGGTGAGGGTTGGGAATGAGATAAGGTGGGGGTAGAAGAAATGAGGAAGCTGGAGAAATCTACATTGGGGAGACAGGCCGTCTACTTGCGAAACGTTTCAGAGAACACCTCTGGGACACCCGCACCAACCAACTCAACCGCCCCATGTCTGAACACTTTAACTCCCCCTCCCACTCTGCCAAGGACTTGCAGGTCCTTGGCCTCCTCCATCGCCAGACCATGGTAACACGGTACCTGGAGGAAGAGCGCCTCATCTTCTGCCTAGGAACCCTCCAACCGCAAGGGATGGACTCAGATTTCTCCAGCTTTCTCGCTGTGCTTTTCCAGCAACACATTTTTCAGCTCTGATCTCCAGCATCTCCAGTCCTCACTTTCTCCTGATGGTATTCATCTCCTTATCCCTGATGAAGAGATGACTGTGACTTTCACTGGTGAGGTTCGGGATTGCTCATGTTCCACCGACCCAAGTGAAGACCTCAGCAGCTCTGGCTGCATGTGTGGAGAGAAAGCAGAGTTAATGTTTCAGGTCCAGAGACCCTTCCTCAGAACTGATTGTAGCTAAGGAAAAGTTGGTGTATTTACTAAAGAAGGAGCAGAGGAGTGGGGCGGGGGTGTGAGGAGTAAATGATTGTTGCAGAAGGAGCCCACAGAAAAAGTGAAGCAGACAAAGAATAGGTAAAGGTCAGCCAGGGGGTATGAATAGCTGCTAATGGGGACCATTAAGGCCATTCACAGGATGAGAGCATCACTGGCCAATTCAGCATTTATTACCCAGAGGGCGGTTAAGAGTCGACCATCTTGCTATGGGTCTGGAGTGACATGTAGACCAGACCAGGTAAGGACAGCAGTTTCCTTCCCTAATGGACATTAGTGAACCAGATGGGCTTTTTTTATTCCAAACAATGGATTCATGGTCACCATTAGACTCCTAATTCCAGATATTTATTGAGTTTAAATTCCACTATCTCCCATAGTGGGAGTTGAACCCCGGTCCCTGGAACATTACTGGGATCTCTGGGATTAACCTTCCAGTGATAATACCGCTTACTGTCACCTCCTCCTAAGTAGTTGCTGACAATGGGTTGTAACTGATAGAAGCCATGTGATGACGAGGTCTGGTATATGGGGGTTGGGGTAAGGACATGGGAGAAAGTGCTCAGGTCCTCAAATTATTGAAATCACTTTTGATTTATCGAGAGAGTGTGGGAACACAGACTGAGTGACTGCTTTGCAGAACACTTACTTTCTGGCTGTAAAAATGACCCAAAAAATGAGCTGTCACTTTAGCGCGCCACCCTGCTCCCTGACCAACATCTCTGTCTCAGGCTTGCTACAGTGCTGCAGTGAAGCTCAGTGCAAGCTGGAAGAACTTGAAAGGGTTCAAAAAGATTTACAAAGGTGTTGTCAGGGTTGGAAGATTTGATCTATAGGGAGAGGCTGAATAGGCTGGGGCTGTTTTCCCTGGAGTATCAAAGGCTGAGGGGTGACCTTATCAAGGTTTATAAAATCACGAGGGGTATGGACAGTGGTGAATATAGTTTGCATCTGTATAGAGTTTATTCTTCTGGCAGTCAGTTGAGTAGAGATTTTAGCCAATGGTAAACGAATAAGTTAACACCCACATTGCGATGTGCATCACATATGGTGTATTCTTGTCTGTGACTCAGAAGGTCAAGTTTGACACAAGAGATTTGCGTTTATAATCTTGCCAGCTCATTCAGCAATGTGAAACTGTCTTTGCAGTGATATGTAAATCTGATGCCCTATGTCCCCTCTCAGGTGGATGTAAAATATCTCATGACACTCTTTGAAGATGAGTTTTGAGGTTTTCCCCAGAGTCCTGACATTTCATCTGTCGAACACCATCAAGAGAAAATAGATTCTCTGTCTCTTACTTGTATTTGTGTGAGTGAGTGTGCATGTGTCACCCTTGAAACTGTGGCCGTTGTTTAAGACCTTGAGGGTCTGAAAGGTTAATAATGAGGACTGTATTAAACATCAATCAACATACTAAAGCCACATGGACTATGATAGAGCAGGTCTTGGGTTTCAAAGGAGTAAATGTTGAGATTTCCCTTATTGTCCTGTAACAGTGGCCCAGACATACCTAGTAGACAGTTCAGGCTGGAGTTCCATGTGGAAATCCCAGCACAGATGACTCAGAAGCAATTCTCTGGGAAATTGTAAATTTTGATGGTCAATTTCCCTGCTTCTGGAAGCCTTTGAAAAACCCCAAAATGGCAGAGAATTTGGGAGGGTCACTTAAGATTCATAGTTCCCCAGGAAAAGTTAAAGAATGGAAATCCTTTCTAACTCCTTGTCTAACAAGTAATGGAATTCCCCCACTCAACGCTCAACCATACCTGCAGCTAGCACCCTGAGACCTCTGACATCTCCCAATCTCCAACTGACCTCTACCAAATCTGACAACTCCTGACCCCAACTAATACACCCTATATCAACCCAACTCACCCTGACCCATCATCTCTCCACCATCCTGCCCACTTGCCCCAATACCACTCATCAATACCAAACCAAGCCTCCCTCCCTAGATACCCCCTCACAACATGACAATATCTGTGCCCCCTCTGAAAACCTACCAATTCAGCAGCCTCCTCCAATCCAATCTAACCAATGGACTGGCATGGAGGAAAACAACTTTGGACCTTGAGGGATTAAGACCTCAGTCTCCCTCATAGTCTTTGCAATATTGTCTATCATATTAATATAACTCAGAGCTCATTCTATCATGCAATAAATTAAGACTTGTTTAAGATTAGATTACCTACAGTGTGGAAGCAGGCCCTTCAGCCCAAGAAGTCCATACCAATCCTCTGAAGAGTAACTCACCCAGGGCCCTCTGAATGATGCTCCTAACACTATGGGCAATTTAGCATGGCCAATTCACCTGACCTGCACACCTTTGGACTGTGGGAGGAAACCAGAGCACCTGGAAGAAACCCACACACACAGGGAGAATGTGCAAACTCCACACAGACAGTCACCTGAAGCTGGAATCAAACCTGGGACCCTGGTGCTGTGAGGCAGCAGTGCTAATCACTGAGCCACCGTGCCACCCTATGACAAGATCATCTTCTCATCAAATTACCAAGTGCCTTTCTCATGTCACAGTAGACCAAACTGGGCTAGTCAATCCCTACTTGGAAAAAGGATAGTAGCAAGAAATCTAACAGATGTATCTTTCAGCAAGGTGAGCTGTGGTGGAGATCCATCATACAACAGTGACCAGGATATGTTCATTGTTCTTTCAGTGTGGGGAGGCTGCTGGCTGTAGCTATCTCGTCATTGTCACTGTTGTACGAGCCTGCTAAATATACAATGGTTGCCACATTGTTTACATCAGAGAAGTAACCACTTCAAAATGCTTCGTAGGCTACTTTTGAGAGATCTTTAGATTGTGAACAATGATTTGAGGAGATGAGCTTCCTAAGGCATGGTACAATGACATACAACTGGCCAAAACACCTGCTGCCATTTCAGAGCAACATCTCATTTTAGAATATTACATGTTAATTTTGTCAGCTTTAAAATTCACCCCTTCTCCCTCCTTCATGTCTCTGTTTCTCTCTTAATTTCTCTCTTCCCTTGCCTTCCACTCCGTTCCCTCTTTTTCTCTCTTTGTCTATCTCTCCTTCTCTGTCTCCCCTTTCTCTCCCTTATTCTATATATCCTTTCTCCTCCTATAACTCGCTCCCTCCATCTTGCCTCTCTCTTTCTCTTCCACTATGCCTCCCTCCTTCCTTTCCTCCTTATATCTCTCCCCAGCCCTATTTCCCCTCCCTCTCCCACTCCCCCTCAAACCTTCTCTCTTCCTTTGCCTTCTATCTCCCCTTCATCCTCTCCATCTCCCTCTTTCTTCTCCTCACTCTCATTTTCCTTCAATAGACTTCAGATCAGACCTGAATATGTGCCCTCAGTAATGTTTATTTGATTCCTTTGCCTCCAGGAAAATATATCCTGTTAGTGTGACTGAAGTAGTGGACCTCTGTGAACTTTAGAGGAGAGATCCATTGTGCTCAGCCTACGGAAAAGATAAATTAGTGCAAGTTTGAGTTGGCAACTTGTTTCTGCTAATTGTCCTGAGTTGGGGAGAGGATGTATAATTTCAATGGCATTGTTCTCAAATTAGAATGATTCCTGCTGTCCATGAATATTAAAGCTTTTGTTTGTCTGGCAGCTGGAAGATGTTTAGACTGTGCCAAAATCATACTTCATTGCTTCCTAATAATCACTAACTATGACACTGACAGGTTGCTGGCAATTACATAGAAAGTAAAACAACAGCAACAGAAATGTCATATTGTCACTTAAGATACATGACTGAATCTAATTAGCTGCAAATTTATCATTAAATGGTAGGAAAGGCTGGCCTAACTTTTTCCTGTCATGAACTTTCAAACAAACTGGCACTCCTTTTTAAGCAACTTCTGTCCTTGTGGAAAATCCTATCATTTTTCGGCATTGGATCAAAATCCTAGATCTCTTGAGACAGTTCAAGATGTTTCACTCCAACACAACAGCAATGGCAAAAACAAGTATTTACATCGCATCTTTAGCTTGGAGTGAAGTCCCGTGTTTCAGTACCAGATCGATGACCGAAGCCAATAAAAGCAAAATACTGCAGATGCTGGACATCTGAAACAAACGCTGGGAACACGTGGGCGGCACGGTGGCACAGTGGTTAGCACTGCTGCCTTACAGCGCCAGAGACCCGGGTTCAATTCCCACCTCAGGCGACTGTGTGGAGTCCCGTGTCTGCGTGGGTTTCCTCCGGGTACTCCGGTTTCCTCCCACAGTCCAAAGATGTGCAGGTCAGGTGAATTGGCCATGCTAAATTGCCCATAGTGTTAGGTAAGGGGTAAATGTAGGGGTATGGGTGGGTTGCGCTTCGGCGGGTCAGTGTGGACTTGTTGGGCCGAAGGGCCTGTTTCCACACTGTAATGTAATCTAATCTAAACAGAGGAGAAGACCATGAGTTCTGCTGACAGCTGTGAAGCGAGAAGCAGAGTTAATACTTCCGGTAAATGCTCCTTCATCGTGACTTGGGAAAATCTGAGATGGAGGAGCCAGAGAGGGGCGGTACAAAGACTGAAGGAAGATTTCCGATAGAGTGGCTGACAGAGGACATTGCATGCCAAAAGGGGGTTACAGAAACAAAGGAAAGGGCCAGTGGGAGAGAACAGGAATAAGAAGTACTAGATGTTTTTGGAGAAGATTTGCCTCCATCTGAAAGTGAAAAAAAAGGAAAAACTGAAGGAAAGGAATGGTACCGAAACATTTACACTCTGAAATTGATTGACTTAACATCAAGTCAGAAAAGCAGTAAAATTCCTCAGTGAGAAATAAGATGCTAATCCTGAACAAAACCTCCACTGAGGTGTTAGCAAACGAATGAGGTGAGGAATTAAAGTGGCAGCTCATGGGAAGCATGAATATGAGGCGAGGACCAGGTGTTCTGCAATGTGATCACCCACATTAACACTTAGTGTCCCGAGTATAGAGGAGACCTCATTGTGAGCAAGAGAAACCATGGCCTCATACGAGGGATAGAAACTGTTAACTCCTCTGGAAGGTTTGACTGCTCTTATATGGTGAGGAGAGAGATGGTGAAAAAACAGGTCAATGGTGGAGATAGTGGCAAATGGTCAGCAGGCAGGTTGAGAGATAGGCAGGGACAATGGTAATCCTATTGTGGCCCTGGCAGAGAAAGACGTGAGAGCAGAAATGCAGAAAAAAGCTGTAGTGACGGTAAAGGGTCCTAACAATCATCACAAACTGAAAGAACTGCAGATGCTGTAAATCAGAAACAAAAACACAAGCTGCTGGAGAAATTCAGCAAGTCTGGCAGCATCTGTGAGAGAGAAATCAGAGTTAAAGCTTTGGGTTGATGGGATTATACTTTGATCTGTGTTTAAACATCTTTGAATTTTGTGTTAAAGTTAATAGTTTGGTTTATTCTATTTTACCTTCATTTTGTTTGATTAATAAACTTCTGATTTATTGTTAGAACAAAATTTGGGACATTGCATGCTTGGGTTCCAGTGAGAGCCAATCTCATTAAAACTGAAACAAAACAAATATGATCTATCAAGACAGATTTCAACCTGGGATCTGACTTGACCAATAGCTACACCGGTTGGGATCATAACACAAATAAAAGAGTTTCAAAACTGTGTGCAGCATGTAATTTTACTTTTGAAGACAAAGGTAAATGTTTTTGTTTAAGAACTTGCCAATAACTTCAGTTGGCAAATCCTGCTCATTCCTGCTCATACTGAGCTTTATCTGTAGCCCTGCAATTATTTTCATTTCACAGAGTCATAGTCATAGAATCATACATCATGGAAACAGAACCTTCAGTTGATCCAGTCCATGCCGACCATTATCACAAACTAAACTAATCCCACTTACCTGCGCTTGACCCATATCCTTCTAAACCTTTCCTATTTGTGGCCTGATCCAAATGCCTTTTAAATGTCGTAACTGTACCTGCATCCACCAATTCCTCTAGCAGCTCATTCCACATGTGAACCACTCTCTATGTAAAGACGTTGCCCCTCATGTCCTTTTTTAAACTTTCACCTCTCACCTTAAAAATATGTGCCGTAGTTTTGAACTACCCCACTCCAGGGAAAGGACGCTTGCTATTGATCTTGATTGTATAAACCTCTATAAAGTCAGCCCCCAACCTCCTATGCTCCAGTGAAAAAGGTTTCAGCCTATCCACCCCCTCCCCTTAACTCAACCCTTCCATATCTGATCACATCCTGGTAAACCTCTTTCTGAACCCTCTCCAGCTTAATAATTTCTTCCCTATAACAGGGCAGCCAGGACTGAATACAGTATTCCAGAAGAGGCCTCACCAATGCACTGTACAACATCAACATAACATCCCAACTCCTTTACTCAGAGGATTGAGCAATGAAGGCATCATGCTAAACACCTGTTTGACCATTATATTTATATGTGATGTAAACTTACTTGCCAACTTTTATAGGTGTGCCATCGAGAGCATTCTGTCTGGATGTATCACTACCTGGTATGGCAACTGAACCATTCAAGATCGGAGACGGTTACAGAGAGTGGTGAGCTCGACCCGGACAATCACAAAGGCCAACCTCCCATCTATAGAATCCATCTACCAGGCCCAGTGTCAAGGAAAGACTGTCAGCATTCTTAAAGATCCATCCCGCCCTGGCAATGTTTTCCTACAACCTCTACCATCAGGGAGAAGGTACAGAAGCCTGAACACACCCACCAGCCGGTTTTGTTATAGTTTCTACCCTACTGTTTTTGAATACTGAATAGACTTACAAACTCTTAACATTCACCTGTACCTAGTGTTTTTGTTTTTGCTGCTGTTTACTTATTATTTACTTATCTATGCTATTTAACTCTGTGATCTGTCTGTATTTCGGGGAGAAGGTACAGAAGCCTGAACACACACACCAGCCGGTTTTGTTATAGTTTCTACCCTACTGTTTTTGAATACTGAATAGACTTACAAACTCTTAACATTCGTCTGTACCTGTGTTTTTGTTTTTGCTGCTGTTTACTTATTATTTACTTATCTATGCTATTTAACTCTGTGGTCTGTCTGTATTGCTCTCAAGACAAAGCTTTTCACTGTGCCTCGGTACACATGACAATAAATTCAATTCAATTCAATTCAAGAATCAGGTACATGAATCCCAAAGTCTCTTAGCCCTACAACAACACCCAAGGCCCTACTTTTAATTGAATAAGTAAATTTATATTTCAAATCTTTTTTTAAATTTAGTTCACAGGTTGTGGGTGTTGCAACAAGACTAGCTTTTCTTGTCCATCCATGATTTCCCTTGAGAAGATGATGATGAGCCAACTTCATGAATAGTTTGCTGAGCCATGTCAGAAGGTAATTAAGAGTCCTGCTAATTTGATTCACATATAAGCCAGAACAGGTAGCCATGACAAGTTGTATTTCCAAAGGACAGGTAGGGTTTGAATAATTCTTGTATTGTCGCTTAGATTCCAGACCAGGCTTGTACTCTTCAGAAAATTACATGACACCATGACATTTGGTATTCTGCCATAAAGGGAACTAGCTCACCTTCAGCCATTCGCTCTGTATCATGGAGTGTTCAGTCAGTCAGCTGTGATCATGTGAATGCATAGAGACATCAGTAAGCACAGAATATATCTATAAGCCTGTGATATTGTAGCTATATAATCATGTCTTTGTATTGTAAATAACTTCAAGGCATCAGTTTGAAAAAGAACCTGATTCTTTCTGGAATATATTATACGGCAAAAAAGAATTACAAAGTGCACCATCAGCAATCCTGCAATTTCATTGTCACATTATAGAGCATAGAACACAGAACAATACAGCGCAGAACCTGCCCTTCGGCCCTCAACGTTGCGCCGACCTGTGAACTATTCTCAGCTCGTCCCCCTACACTATCCCATCATCATCCATGTGCTTATCCAAGGATTGTTTAAATCTCCCTAATGTGGCTGAGTTGACTACATTAGCAGGTAGGGCATTCCACACCCTTACCACTCTCTGCGTAAAGAACCTGCCTCTGACATCTGTCTTAAATCTATCACCCCTCAACTTGTAGTTATGCCCCATCATACATGCTGACGTCATCATCCTAGGAAAAAGATTAGATTACTTACAGTGTGGAAACAGGCCCTTCAGACCAACAAGTCCACACCGACTCACCCAGACCCATTCCCCTACATTTTACCCCTTCACCTAACACTACAGGCAATTTAGCCTGGCCAATTCTCCTCATCTGCACATTTTTGGACTGTTGGAGGAAACCAGAGCACCCGGAGGAAACCCAAGCAGACACAGGGAGAATGTGCAAACTCCACACAGTCATCCGAGGTGGGAATTGAACCCGGGTCTCTGGCACTGAGAGGCAACAGTGCTAACCACTGTGCCATCGTGCCACCCACTAAGACTGCTACTGTCTACCCTATCTAATCCTCTGATAATCTTGTATGTCTCTATCAAATCTCCTCTTAGCCTTCTTCTTGCCAATGAGAACAGGATGAAGTCTCTCAGCCTTTCCTCATAAGACCTTCCCTCCAGACCAGGCAACATCCTGGTAAATCTCCTCTGCATCTTTTCCAATGCTTCCACATCTTTCCCAAAATATGGGGACCATAACTGTACACAATATTCCAAATGTGGCCACACTAGCATTTTGTATAGTTGCAGCATGATATTGCAGCTCCGGAACTCACTCCCTCTACGAATGAAACCTAACATACCTTATGCTTTCTTAACAGCACTATCCACCTGGGTGGCAACTTTCAGGGATTTATGCACATGGATTCCAAGATCCCTCTGCACATCCACACTACCAAGAATCTTTCCATTGACCCAGTACTCTGTCTTCCTGTTATTCTTCCTAAAGTGCATCACCTCACATTTAGCTTTATTGAACTCCATTTGCCACCTCTCAGCCCAATTCTGCAGGTTATCCAAGTCCCCCCTGCAACCTGCAACATTCATCCAAACTGTCCACTATTCCACCGACTTTAGTGTCATCTGCAAATTTACTAATCAATCCACCTATGCCTGTGTCTAAGTCAGTAGTGGTCCCAAAACAGATCCTTGTGGCACACCACCAGTAACCAGACTCCATGCTGAATATTTTCCTTCAACCACCACTCGCTGCCTTCTTCCAGAAAGCCAGTTTCTAATCCAAACTGCTAAATCACCCTCAATTCCATGCCTCCGCATTTTCTCCATCAGCCTACCATGTGGAACCTTATCAAAGGCTTTACTGAAGTCCATATATACCATGTCCTACCATGCCCTACCCTCATCTACATGCTTGGTCACCTTCTCAAAAAACTCAATGAGGTTTGTGAGACACGACCTGCCCTTGATGAAACCAGGTGGACTATCTGAAATCAAATTGTTGCTTGCTACATGATTATAAATCTTATCGCTTATAATCCTTCCAAAACCTTTCCTACAACAACATTATTAAGGACATTACAGATATATTTTAATTGATTGAATTTAATTTTAGATTTTCAGCTGTTCATTGAGATTTGAACGAGGTCTGGATGACTAGTTCAGGCCTCGAGACTATATATTCAGCAATTGGATCATGCTACTATCATACCTCAATCTGTGGAGGTAACGGTGTTGGACTGGGATGGAAAAGTGAAATCACATGACACCAGATTATGGTCCAAAAGGACTCAGAAAACTTGTAGTTTCAAATAAATCTGTTGGACTGTAGTTTGGTGTTGCATGATGTTTGATGCTGTATACCTTGATATGTTTGAAAAGTTATTGTTGAAGCTGATCTGTCATGGTGGCAGATTGCTGCCTCACTGCACCAGCGACCTTGATTTATTCCACCCTCGGGCAACTGTCTGTGTGGAATTTGCACATTCTCTCCGTGTCTGCGTGGGTTTCCTCCGGGTGCTCCAGTTTCCTCCCACCATCCAAAGTTGTGCAGGTTGGGTGGATTGGCCATGCTAAATTGCCCATAGTGCTGGGGAAGTGTAGTTTAGATGGATTAGCCATGGGGATGGAAAGTTACAGGGAAAAGGTGGATCTGGTTGGGGTGCCCTTGGAGGTTTGGTATAGACTTCATGGGCTGAATGGCCTGCTTCCACACAAAATGATTGTATGATCATGCAGTGCATGTTGGTTCGCAGCAAGTCACTGGGTAAACAAGTTCTCCTGATATCCCCACTGTATTTCTTGCCAATTATCTTAAATGTATCCATTTGGGTTACTGACTGCCCTGTCAATGAACACAGTTTCTCCCTACTTCCTCTGCCAAAAGAAGGCAGTGAGTGATGGTTGATGGAAAATATTCAGCCTGGAGTCCAGTTACTACTGGTGTGCCACAAGAATCTGTTCTGGGGCCACTGCTGTTTGTCATTTTTATAAATGACTTAGACGCAGGCATAGGTGAATCGATTAGTAAATTTGTAGACACTAAAGTTGGTGGATTGTCATTGGCCACTCGGGTGTTTCCTATCTTCCTGGTGGTGGAAACTGAATAAAGATTCATGCACCTTGTGTCTTTCACTGTGTCTCACACCTGCACACACACACACACACACACACACACCATGGGTGCTGGGGGAAAAATAAGCACTACCGCAGTTAGGCGGTAGTGTCGAGGTAAATTAACTTAAAAATAATAAACAGGAGTGTGAGAGATGCTGTTCACTCTGAGAGAAAAGTCGGTGGAGTAGTGGACAGTGTGGAAGAATGTTACAGGTTGCAGGGGGACTTGGATAAAGTGCAGAATTGGGCTGAGAGGTGGCAAATGGAGTTCAATGCAGCTAAATGTGAGGTGATGCACTTTGGGAAGAATAACAGGAAGACAGAATACTGGGTTGATGGAAAGTTTCTTGGTAGTGTGGATGTGCAGAGGGATCTTGGAGTCCATGTGCATAAATCTCTGAAAGTTGCCACCCAGGTGGATAGTGCTGTTAAGAAGGCAGACAGTGTGTTAGGTTTCATTCGTAGAGGGATTGAGTTCCGGAGCTACAATATCATACTGCAACTATACAAAAAGCTGGTGCAGTCGCACTTGGAATATTGTGTACAGTTCTGGTCACCATATTTTGGGAAGGATGTGGAAGCATTGGAAAAGATGCAGAGGAGATTTATCAGGATGTTGCCTGGTCTGGAGGGAAGGTCTTATGAGGAAGGGCTGAGAGACTTGAAACTGTTTTCATTGGCAAGAAGGCTAAGGGGGGATTTGATAGAGACATACAAGATGATCAGAGGATTAGATAGGGTAGACAGTGAAAGTCTTTTTCCTAGGATGATTACTTCATCCCACGGGCGGCAAGGTGGCTCAGCAGTTAGCACTGCTGCCTCACAGCGCCAGAGACCTGGGTTCATTTCCTGCCTCAGACAACTGTCTGTTTCGAGTTTGCACATTCTCCCTGTGTCTGCATGGGTTTCCTCTGGGTTCTCTGGTTTCCTCCCACAGTCCAAAAATGTGCAGGTTAGGTGAATTGGCCATGCTAAATTGCCCGTAGTGTTAGGTGAAGGGGTAAATGTAGGGGAATGGGTCTGGGTGGGTTGCGCTTTGGTGGGTCGGTGTGGAGTTGTTGGGCTGAAGGACCTGTTTCCACACTGTAAGTAATCTAATCTACTTCAGCGTGTACAAGGGGGCATAACTACAAATTGAGGGGTGATAGATTTAAGACAGACGTCAGAGGCAGGTTTTTTATGCAGAGAGTGGTAAGGGCGTGGAATGCCCTACCTGCTAATGTAGTCAACTCAGCCACATTAGGGAGATTTAAACAATCCTTGGATAAGCACATGGATGATATTGGGATAGTGTAGGGGGATGAGCTGAGGGTAGTTCACAGATTGATGCAACATTGAGGGCTGAAGGGCCTGTTCTGCGCTGTATTGTTCTATGATCTATGTTCTATGTTCTAAAAGACACCATAATTGTGAACAACTGAATTAACCTCCCCTTATTAACCCACATAACCCATATGGTGTACAGTTTTAGAAACTGGGGTAAAGTCACTTGCATTATGTGAATGGGAACTACAGTGAAAATGAACTTTACCTCGTGCTGGGTGACCTATACCAAGACTACATGGTTTATTCAGCTGAGATATTTTTCATACATATGTGGCTTGACACATATCTGGGACAAGTGGTACATGAACCCAGACTTTCTGTTCCAGCAATTTTTTTTTTGTTTTCTTTCTTTTTTTTCTTTCTTTTCTTTTTTCCCCAGCACCCATGGTGTATGTGTGCAGGTGTGAGACACAGTGGAAGACACAAAGTGCACCAATCTTTTTTTTTTCTTTACAGTGAGGGGGTTGGACTTTTTTTTTCTTTTTTTTGAATTGGAGGGAGAAATGATGATCCCCAGTTTATTTATTTATTTTTTCTTTTTTTTAAACCCCCACACTACCCCCTAAGTGCGGTAGTGCTTATTTTATCCCCAGCACCCATGGTGTGTGTGTGCAGGTGTGAGACACAGTGAAAGACACAAAGTGCACGAATCTTTATTCAAATTACACCACCGGGAAGATAGGAAAACACCGGGTGGCCAGTGACAAACACTGCCCTTCACATCAAAGGACAGTGCTGTGTGATCAAAACAGTGAAGGGGAACCCCTGTTTATTTTTTTTCTTTCTTTTTTTTTCTTTTTTTTAAATTTAACCCCCACACTACCACCTAAGTGCGGTAGTGCTAACTCCTGGGTTTTTTTTCCCCTTTCTCTCTTTTTTTCTTTTTTTAACCCCCACACCAGTTGGAACACTCTGGTTCCTTTTTTTTTCTTTTTTTTCCTTGTTTTTTTATTTAACCCCCACACTACCGCCTAAGTGCGGTAGTGCTTATTTTATCCCCAGCACCCATGGTGTGTGTGTGCAGGTGTGAGACACAGTGAAAGACACAAAGTGCACGAATCTTTATTCAAATTACACCACCGGGAAGATAGGAAAACACCGGGTGGCCAGTGACAAACACTGCCCTTCACATCAAAGGGCAAGCACACCTGTTTTGTTTTTTTTAATTTAACCGCCACACTACCACCTAAGTGCGGTAGTGCTTATTTTATCCCCAGCACCCATGGTGTGTGTGTGCAGGTGTGAGACACAGTGAAAGACACAAAGTGCACAAATCTTTATTCAAATTCCACCACCAGGAAGATAGGAAAACACCCAGGTGGCCAGTGACAAACACTGCCCTTCACATCAAAGGACAGTGCTGTGTGATCAAAAACAGTGAAGGGGAGGGTAGGGACTAAATCAAAATAGAATTGGACGGAGAAATGATGCACTCCACTCCCTGCGGCGCCCACCTCTCCCTGAACAACTCCAGGGTGTTGGTCGACGCCGCGTGCTCCTTCTCCAAGGACACCCAGGCTCTAACATAACTGCGGAAGAGGGGCAGGCAGTTGGCCCTAA
>NC_057724.1:76340240-76341531 GCF_004010195.1 Chiloscyllium plagiosum | reverse complement strand
CTGCGCCTTCTGGCCTGCCGGACGCTCACCCCCCTCCCTGCCAGAGGCTGGAGCATTGGAAGCCCCCGGCTTAGCCTCCGGTGCCGGGGCCTGAGGTGTTGACTTCGGGGGAGGGGGAGTGGGTGCAGCGGCACCACCGTCAGCCGTTGGTGTGGGCTGGGCAGCTTTCTGGGTGGGGCAGTTTTTTCTAATGTGCCCCACCTCGCGGCACAGGTGGCACCGCACACCGTCCGCCGTCCAGAAGGCGCGGTAGGCCGCGCCCTCATAGAGGACAGTAAATGAGCCCTCGGTGACCTCCTCCCGGGCCAGGCAAACAAACACCTGGCGCCGGAAGGAGTATGTGTCGGAGGGCAGGGTCCTTCAGACAGAGCAGGAGCGGCTGGACACCCGACCGGATTTCCCCCAGAGTGGCGAGGTGGGGGAGAAGGAGCTCGCGGGCAATGAAGGGCGGGACATTGGAGATCACGACCCTCTGGGCCGTAACCTCCAGAGGGTCGACGGGTAAATGTGTCCCGCCCACAGTGAGCCCCCTCTCCACGGCCAGGTGGACCGCCTGCTCGGTCTTTAAGAAAAATACGGCCTTCCCGTACATGCGGGCCGCAGCGACGATGGCCAGTGGGCCGACCACATTAGCCATAGCCTTGCTGCAGGCCTCGATGGTCATGTTGGGGTGGGGGATAGGCCTTGACCCCCAGGCGTTTGGTCAGGTGCCTGAAGGGGCTCATGTTAGAGACTGGGGTTGTGGGAGCCGAGCCCAAGGCAGCGGCTACCCCGGCGTAGGTGCGGCTGGGCCCGGCGACTTTGGGGCTCGCCATATTCTGCCGCTTTGTACTTCGGCCCCAGGCAGCGGTGGAGGTGGGCCCCTGGTAGCAGCAGTGGTGGAGGGGCCCGAGGCGAGTCGCCAAAGGCAAGTCCCAGGCAGCGACAGCAGAGACCTGTCTCAGGCAACAGCGGTGGCAGAGGCGGACCTCGGGCGAGTCCAAGGTAAGCCCTCGGTCGCAGTGGTGGGGGCAGACCTGTTGGGGAGAGTCCCCGAGGCGGGTCCCAGGCGGATCATCATCATCATCATCATCGAGGAGAGTCTCAGCACACAGTCAGTCACTTACTCCCACCGGCGCACTGCAGGAGAGTCCCTCCCCTCCAAGGGCTGGTGCCTCTTCCCCAGAGAGACCGGGGGGGGATTTATGGGCCTTCCGCTCCCCGCCCGCCTCGGTGGTCATGGGGCCCAGGGTCCCTCCCCCCAGCCTTTCCAGGAATACGAATGGCTGGAGAAAGACAGGGGGCGTGGCCA
>NC_057724.1:76328467-76339767 GCF_004010195.1 Chiloscyllium plagiosum | reverse complement strand
GGTCCTTCAGACCGAGCAGGAGCGGCTGGACACCCGACCGGATTTCCCCCAGGGTGGCGAGGTGGGGGAGAAGGAGCTCGCTGGCAATGAAGGGCGGGACGTTAGAGATCACGACCTTCTGGGCCGTAACCTCCAGAGGGTCGACGGGGAGATGTGTCCCGCCCACAGCGAGCCCCCTCTCCACGGCCAGGTGGACCGCCTGCTCGGTCTTCAGGAAGACGACAGCCTTCCCGTACATCTGGGCCGCAGCGACGATGGCCAGTGGGCCGACCACACTCGCCATGGCCTTGCTGCAGGCCTCGATGGTCATATTTGGGTGGGGATAGGCCTTGACCCCCAGGCGTTTGGTGAGGTGCCTGAAGGGGCTTACATTCGAGACCGGGGTGGTGACAGCCGAGCCTAAGGCAGCGGCTACCCTGGCGTAGGTGCGGCTGGGCCCCGCGACCTTCGGGCTCGCCATACTCTGCTGCCGAATGTTAGGCCCCAGGCAGCAGCAGCGACGGTGGAGGCAGGCCTCGGGCAACAGCAGCGGTGGAGGCAGGCCTCAGGCGAGTCCACGGTAGGCCTTCGGTCACAGTGTGGGGGCAGGCCTGTTGGGGAGAGTCCCCAAGGCAAGTCCCAGGCAGCCCCAAAATTGAGTCCCAGGCAGTAGTGGTGGAGGAGACCAGGGAGAGTCTCAGGCAGCGGCAGCAGTGGAGGCAAGCCTCAGGCAAGTCCCAGTTAGGCCCTTGGTCGCAGCAGTAGTGGGGCAGGCCTGTTTGGGGAGGGTCCCCAAGGCAAGTCCCAGGCAGCCCCAAAATTGAGTCCCAGGCAGTAGTGGTGGAGGGGCCCAAGGAGAGTCTCAGGCAGCGGTGGAGGCAAGTCCCAGGTAGGCCCTTGGTCGCAGCAGTAGTGGGGGAAACCTGTTTGGGGAGGGTCCCCAAGGCAAGTCCAGGCAGCCCCAAAATTGAGTCCCAGGCAGCAGCAATGGAGGTCCTGGGGAGGGGTCCAAGGCGAGTCCCAGGCAGCGGTGGTGGAGGCGGGCCTCAGACAACAGCAGCAGTGGAGGCAGGCCTCTGGCAAGTCCTGGGCAGGCCCTTGGTCGCAGTGGTGGGGGCAGACCTGTTGAGGAGGATCCCCAAGGCAAATCTCAGGCAGCCCCAAAATTGAGCCCCAGGCAGCAGCAGTGGAGGTGGGCCTCTAGTAACAGCAGCAGTGGTGGAGGTCCCAGTGGGAGTGCTGGTCTCTCCTTCTCCTTCTTCTTTCTTCCTCTCCCTGTAGGGCAGCTAGTCTAGGGATAGTCCCCTTCAAGGAGAGTCCTTGCACATACACTCACAATAGGCAAACACCCAGGTGGCCAGTGACAAACACTGCCCTTCACATCAAAGGGCAGTGCTGTGTGATCAAAACAGTGAAGGGGAGAGAATTCCTTGTTAATTTTTTGTTTTCTCTTTTTTTTTTACAGGAAAGGCCTCTGTTAATTTTTTTTTCCAGGTGATCCCCTCTTTTTTTTTTAACCCCCACACTACCACCTAAGTGCGGTAGTGCTTATTTTATCCCCAGCACCCATGGTGCGTGTCTGTAGGAGCTCTTTTATATTATTTTATTTTATTAAACAAATTACAAAAACAGTTTACAACAAACAGTTACATTTACAGCTGCATACAAGAGACAGCAATTTTACAAGGGAGAGGAGCAGCAAAGCCAGGCCCCAAACCCTACCATTCAAACATGCTGTGTGATCAAAACAGTGAAGGGGTGGGTAGGGACTAAATCAAAATAGAGTTGGAGGGAGAAATGATGCACTCCACTCCCTGCGGCGCCCACCTCTCCCTGGACAACTCCAGGGTGTTGGTCGACGCCGCGTGCTCCTTCTCCAAGGACACCCGGGCTCTAACGTAACCGCGGAAGAGGGGCAGGCAGTCGGCCCTAACGACCCCCTCCACGGCCCGCTGCCTGGACCTGTTGATGGCCAGTTTGGCCAGGCCCAGGGGCAGACCCACGAGGAGGTCTTCAGACCTTCCCTCTTTCCTCTGTACCGGGTGCCCAAAGATCAGGAGCGTGGGACTGAAGTGCAGCCAAAAACAGAGGAGAAGGTTTTTAAGGAAATCAAAAAGGGAGTGCAAACGCCCACACCCAACATAGACAGCTCTTTTGTTCAGTCTACTGATCATCCAGCCAATCAGGGATCACCTGCAATACCATTCAGGTATTCCCAAGTGGTTTAATGGCCACTTAACTATCAAAGTAATGGTGGAAATTGTTAATCTTACTCGGAATAAGATTCAGTATAGCTTTCCAAATTGCACTGAATGATTAAGTGCAACACTGACTTTAAAGACTACTTTATTATCTCAGATGCCATAACCCAACATAGTTACCCTCATGCGTAATCATGACTGGAGTTTTGAAGTGAGAAACAGAGATTAAATTAAATTCCAAGTTTGACAAATTGTATGCAGCATCAATTCCTGTCACCTGCAGGGGAAAAAAAAAAGCTGTGTGCAATCTATCTGGAGTTTTGAAAGTATAATTAGATTTCACTTCCATCTCCAATAACAAGAGTTTCCATCCCAGGATTCCAGCGCTGATTAATCCTTCCTTCTGAAAGAGAGTGGATATGAATGTGATTAACAATGTAAAACATTTTACACCTCAGGTTAAAGTACAGTTCCAATCCTGTGCATGGTCCCGTCCCTGACACATACACTGGAGGGTTTAGTCTTTCTGTTTGAAGAACAAGTGTGGGTCTAGGGTGGGGCACACTTCTGCTCAACAGCATTGGGAAAACTGATTATTGAGAGCCTTCATGGTGAGTCTCAGCCTGGTCTCTCTGTGGCTAGGCGATCTTGAGGACTACAGATGCTGGAGATCAGAGTCAAGCTTAGAGAGGTGCTGGAAAAGCACAGCAGGTCAGGCAGCATCTGAGGAGCAGGAAAATCAATGTTTCGGGCAAAAGCTCTTCAGTGTGGGTCTCAGTCTGGTCTCTCTGTGTCTCCCGGCCCGGTCTCTCTGCGTCTCCCGGCCCGGTCTCTCTGTGCCTCCCGGCCCGGCCTCTCTGCGGTGTGCTGGCTGGTCTCTCGGTGGCCCATGGTGGTGCTACAACTCAAGGTGTGAGTGGATCCTTCTCGAGCATGTTTCTGAGCCACCAAGGGAGATCAAGGTTTCTGTAGCAGTGGCAGTATCTGTACGAGCAGCATCAAGAACAGACAGCTGAGGTCTCCTGGACAGCGAGGTCAGTGGGCAACTCATCAAAGATTGTTGAAGTTTTAACTTATTCCTTTATTCTCCTCATTTAAACTACAAAAGACTTTAATGTACACGGTTACCGATTTCTTCACTTTTCTAATACTCTGTTCTTGTTAACTCTCATTTCTTTTACCACTTTGTAGCTGAGGAGAAAGTGAGGACTGCAGATGCTGGAGAGTTAGAGTCGAAACGTGTGGCACTGGAAAAAGCACAGGAGGCCAGGCAGCATCTGAGGAACAAGAAAGTCAACATTACTGGCATAAGTTTTTCATTCCTGATGAAGGGCTTATGCCCGAAACATTGACTCTCCTGGTCCTCAGATGCTGCCTGACCCGCTGTGCTTTTCCAGTGCCACACATGTCGACTTTGTACCTAAGTTTTGTATCTCGGTACTTTGGTACCTAAGATTAGATTAGATTAGATTACTTACAGTGTGGAAACAGGCCCTTCGGCCCAACAAGTCCACACCATCCCGTCGAAGCGTAACCCACCTAGACCCATTCTCCTATATTTACCCCTTCACTTAACACTACGGGCAATTTAGCGTGGCCAATTCACCTAACCTGCACATTTTTGGACTGTGGGAGGAAACCGGAGCACCCGGAGGAAACCCACGCAGACACGGGGAGAACGTGCAAACTGCACACAGTCAGTCGCCTGAGGTGGGAATTGAACCCGGGTCTCTGGCGCTGTGAGGCAGCAGTGCTAACCACTGTGCCACCGTGCCACCCACAAATGACTGTGTCATATGTGGTGACATTGTACACTTTTCACTGTCGTCCTGCACTTCTGTACTTGACTGCATGTGACAATAAAATCTGAAATCTGATCTAAAATCGAATATTGTGAGGCAGCTACGAATTGAGAAGTTTTCTAATGCTCGCACAGTGTCAGTCCAGGAGCTGAGTGGCTGTTAAATGCTGATTGAATAAGCATTTCACATCACGTCACTTAGAGATATCCCAGAGCATTTTACATACTGCTTTAAAATGAGGTGACTGCCAGGTCAGCAGGAGCTGTAACTATTCCAAAGTCCCAAGGCAAAACACGGTGAATATGTGTCCGTGACCAAGTTGATTGAGGTAGCACCATTAATGAAGGTGACTGTAAATGCTCCCCACTGTTCTTGATTGATCGATTGACTTATTGTCGCGTGTACCGAGGTACAGTGAAAAGCTTTGTTTATGAGCAGTGCAGGCAGATCATAGTAAGCAAGGACATACAGATCAAAGATTGTAAGAAAATTTAGGCAGGGGTCAGATGAACAGGAAGCTGATGTTTATTGACGTGACAAAAAAGGCCATTCCAAATTCCGAGCAAATGTACTGTCAGTGATACAGACTCAACAAAGCATGCAGCTCACAACTATTCTAATCCTGGGACTGAAAGCAGGATGGGTATAATTGTGAACAATCTCATCTCAAGAGGACAGGGAAGGGGTGGTTAATTGATGGTTAGCCCAGTTGGCAAGATAGCCAGAGTGTGGTGTGCAATAAAGCCAACCTTGCTCCAATGCCTTTGTGGAGTTTTTACCCTCAGCCTGACCACAGCAATTTTCTCGCTCTTTCTCCAATGGAGAGAGCTAACTGTGGTCCTTGTTCTCAGTGGAGAAAGTCCATTGTCGGTGTTGTTTGGAAGTGCTCTCAACCATGACACATTATGGGCACTGCAGCTTGGGAGTGTTAGATTGTCTACAGTGTGGAAACAGGCCCTTTGGACCAACAAGTCCACACCGACCCTCCAAAGAGCAACTCACCCATACCCCTACATTTACCCCTTCACCTAACACTACGGGTAATTTAGCATGGCCAATTCACCTGACCTGCACATCTTTGGACTGTGGGAGGAAACTGGAGCACCGGGAGGAAACCCACACAGACACGGGGAGAATGTGCAAACTCCACACAGAGAGTCGCCTGAGGCGGGAATTGAACCCGGGTCTCTGGCGCTGAGAGGCAGCAGTGGGGCCAACCACTGTGCCATCGTGCCGTGATATTGACGTTGGAAGTCTGTGTTCACCCATTCAACAAGGTGATACCAGAGCAAGGAGGATTGAATTGTGAATAAACATTGTTTACACGTGACCTGTATTCATATGAATATAGATGATTAAAGAGTGATGTGCTGATGGGAACAAATCAAGAGAAACCATCTCCCCTCATGGTGACATCTAGTGCAGGCAGCAAATCATCAGACCATACCACAGTGACATCAGAAAACAAAATATGCGAAGTGGAAATATGCAAAGTTGTTTGGATTGGGAGTGGTGGCTGCATTAATTGAACATTTCAAATCTGAGATTGACCTTTTTTAGTGTTATGGACCAGGCTAGACCCTCTCAAAACATTTCAAGAAAGTAGCCCAGACACTAACTTTTCTAGTTGTTTTAAGCAGCGGTAACGTGGATATTCCAAGAGGGATGCAGTTTGTCAAATCACTTAGTTTTAAACAAAACAGAATTTATGAGATTACCAAATAAAACACAAGCAAATGAGAACAGAATACTGAATAACTTAAATTCTCTGAAAGCCCAACAGACAATACCAACTTAATGATGCTGTTCCAAATACGTGCAACAATCCCCATAGATGTTCCTTGGCGCAAAAGAAAAATCCAAACATGGTCTTACAGTGGAGAAGTCTGAGAGAGATCAAAATGGACCTGCTTCTTTAGGGTCCAGCAGTGTTTACAACACTACTGTGCTAAAACCAAACCAATTCAGAGATAAGCTGAGCTGGGAGAAATGGTCACTCCCCTTTCATTGTACAAGTGTGGTTTTTAACTTTGAAAGCATTTTGCCTGAGGCAGTATGTGTTAGTTATAATCAAACTGGCCCTAAACCCTTCCAAAGTAGACTTTTTAGAAATGTGTCTTTTATGAACTCACTGAAAAAAAAACAAGGACAGCATAACCTTTGTAAAGGAACAGCTTTGTCATCTTAAATTAGCTTAGATTAGATTCCTACAGTGCGGAAACAGGCCCTTCGGCCCAACAAATCCACACTAACCCCCAGGAGAGTAACCCACCCAGACACATTCACCTACTACTTACTAAAGCACCTATCACTATAGGCAATTCAGCATGGCCAATTCACCTGACCCGCACATCTTTGGACTGTGGGAGGAAAAAGGGGACTAAAGGATATGGAATTAAGCCAGGTACAAGCCAGCTTTGATTGGATTGAAAGGTCAAATATTCTTTGGAGGTGGACTGGCATCCTCCTGATCCAAAGTTCCTATTGTCAAGTGAATAACAATAGTCTCATAATCAATCACTCAGTGATTGATGAACTTTGTGGGTTAGTTTCCTTAAAATAGTAAAACATATTTTAAGTCCTGAAGCAGGCTTTACAACCACCACCTGTGCAGGTTAAATGTAGGTGAGGTGCCAAGAGGTGTCACACTACTTGGAGTCCTTCAGTATTCTCCTCAACAACATTATCTTTTTCCAGTGTAAATACTGTTGAAAAATATTCCTTTAGCATCTCTCCTATCTTCTCTGACATCACGCACAATCTCCCACTATTATCCTTGATTGGTCCTAATCTTATTTTCGTAATTCTTTTATTCCTGATACACCTATAGAAAGCCTTGGGGTTTTCCTTGATCCTATTCACCAATGAGTTCTCATGTCCCCTCTTGGCTCTTCTTAGCTCTGTCCTTAGGTCTTTCCTGGCTAACCTATTACTCTCAAGCACCCTAAATGAGCCTTCATGTCTCATTCTACCATACTATTGACTAGAGTTTCAATTTCCTTAGTAAACCACGTCTCCCTTGCTCGACAACTTCCTCCCTCCCTGACAGGTACATACTTATCAAGGGCACACAACAGCTGTTCCTTGAATAAGGTGCACATTTCATTTGTGCCCATCCCCTGCAGTTTCCTTCCCCATCCTGTGCATCCTAAATCTTACCTAATGACATCATAATTGCCTTTCCCAAGCTATAACTCTTGCCCTGCGGTATATACTTCTCCCTTTCCATCACTAAAGTAAACATAACCAAATAACTATCACCAAAGTCCTCATCTACTTCCAAATCTAACACCTGGCTGGGTTCATTACCCAGTGCCAAATCCAATGTGGCCTCGCCCCTTGTTGTCCTGTCTACATACTGTGTTAGGAAACCTTCCTGCACACATTGGACAAAACCTGACCCACCTAAAGTACTTGAACTATAGTATTCCCTGCCAATATTTGGAAAGTTAAAGACCCCCATGACAACTACCCTGTCTCTCTCACTCCTATCAAGAATCATCTTTGCTATCCTTTCCTCTACATCTCTGGAACTATTCGGAGGCCTATAGAAAACTCCCAACAGGATGATTTCTTCTTTCTTGTTTCTAACCTCAGCCCATACTACCTCAATAGATGATTCCTTTCTGCCACCGTAACACTGTCCTTGATTAACTGTGCTGCACCCCCCTCCCCTTATACCACCTTCTCTGTTCTAACTGAAACATCTAAATCCCAGAACCAGCAATACCCATTCCTGTCCCTGCTCCACCCATGTCTCTGAAATGGCCACAACATCGAAATCCCAGGTACCAACCAATGCTGCAACTTCACCCACCTTATTCCGGATGCTCCTGGCATTGAAGTAGACACACTTCAAACCACCTTCCTGCTTGCCAGTGCCCTCTTGCAACCTTGAAACCTTACTTCTAACCTCACTAATCTTAACCTCCTGTATACTGGAACTACATTTTAGGTTCCCAATCCCTGTTAAAGTCAAGGTACTCTTATCTCCCAAAAACAAACCCTGGTGCCAAATTGAAGCAACACATCCTTTGATATTGGAACTTAAACAAAACATTCAACTCTCAGAGCTTGTTGAATGGTCATTTTCACCAATGCTGCCTTACCTGTTGCATACAGCCTGCCTTTTCTAGTTTTATATGTAGCCTATTATCAATCCACAATTCTGCCAGAAAGATATGATCTAATGAGAACGATTAAAATAGGAAGAGTTGACCATCTGGCTGCTCAAGTCTGCTTTGCCATTTAATTCAATCCTGGCTGATTTCAGTTTCGATTCCACATTCCTGCCTGCTCCCTATGTCCCTCAATTTCACCAAGCTATCCGAAATCTGTCTATCTCTGTCTTAAATGCTTCCATCTCTACTGGACGCTGATAACAATACAATGATTAATGGCGACAGGGACAGCACCAGATGGGTTGTCAGAAGAAGATTTCTCTCATCTGTGTCACCTTGGAAACCACAATTCACCGTCTGAAGCTGGCACACATGTCATTGAAGAGGTGGTGGGATTAAATGCAAACTTAAAATGAAGAGACGGGAGGGTGTTCACAATAGGATCTGGGCAATGAAGATATTTCATTTCTGGCTATTTGGTACATTGTTAATTATGAATTCCAACATTTTTCAAAGCTGTTTCAGCATTTACATTCTTTGAAATGTTCAATTTGCAAATGAGATTCAAACAATGTGAGTTATCGATGGTGATTCAGTCATAATCTGCAGAGTTTTTGTTACATAGTCACATTCTGAGGCAGCATTCCCCTACGGTAATCAGCACTGAGTAAAAAAGGCACATTGCCTGTTGTAGGAATACAGGCCCTCACACCTCCACACAAATTATAACCCCCCCGAGAGTTTTACTTGCAATTGAATGTCATGTGGTATGAAATGGCATTTCTCTGATATCGCTGTTTGTGAAACAATTTCATCAATGTGGCATTGTCCAGGGATTTCCTTTCCCTTTGCTCACTGGCCATTTCACTTACAAGTCTCTCCAGCGCTGGGGGGTCATCAGTGGTCTTTCCTGAACAGAAATTAGTTTCTGATGGTCTTGGGATTAAGGAGTTGGCATGTACCTGGTGCCAACCTGTCCAGTTTCTGCCCTTCCAGCTGCTCGTGAGGAAAGTTATCTCATTGACCAATCATTTGTATATTTTAGTTAGTAATGGATAGGTGTCACTGATTCAGGGAGTTTTAGCTAACAATGCTATTAGGGAGGATTTTGAACCAGTGACAGTGAAGGAATGGTGATGAATATCCAAATCAGCAAGGTGAGTGCCTTGAAAGGGAATGTTGAGGTAGTGGTTTTTCCATATATCAGATTCTCTTGTTCTGACAGGTAGCCAGTGTCATGGCTTTGGAAAGTGCCATTGAAGGAGCCTGAGTGAGTTACAGCACTGAAATATGTGAATGGTGCACACAACATCTTTGTGCATTGGTGTTGGAGGAAATGAATCTTGAAAGTGATGGATGAAGTATTTATCCTGGTTGGAGTTAGGCTCCTTGAGTGTTGGGGTTGCACTTATAGAGTCATAGAGATGTACAGTATGGAAACAGACCCTTCGGTGCAACCCTTCCATGCCGACCAGATATCCCAACCCAAACTAGTCCCACCTGACAGCACCTGGCCCATATCCCTCCAAACCCTTCCTATTCATATACCCATCCAAATTCCTCTTAAATGTTGCAATTGTACCAGCCTCCACCATTTCCTCTGGCAGCTCATTCCATTCACATACCACCCTCTGTGTGAAAAAGTTGCCCCATAGATCTCTTTTATATCTTTCCTCTCTCACCCTAAACCTATGCCCTCTAGTTCTGAACTCCCCGACCCCAGGGAAATGACTTTGCCTATTTACCCTATACATGCCCCTTATAATTTTGTAAACCTCTATAAGGTCACCCCTCAGCCTCCGAAGCTCCAGGGAAAACAGCCCAGCCTCCTCTTATAGCTCAAATCCTCCAACCCTGGCAAAATTCTTGTAAATCTTTTCTGAACCCTTTCAAGTTTCACAACATCTTTCCAATAGGAAGGAGATCAGAATTGCATGCAATATTCCAAAAGTTGCCTAACCAATATCCTGTACAGCCGCAACATGACCTCCCAACTCCTGTACTCAATACTCTGACCAATAAAGGAAAATATACCAAACTTACCCGGGCAACGGGGGATTATCCCAACACAGTCCTGCCGTACACCTGATGGAAAGGCTTTGGGGATCCAGGATGAGAGTTACACTCTGCAGGCTTCTCAGTCTCTGACATGTGACTGTACACAACTTTTAAAAGGCATCTGGATGGGTACGTGGGTTTAGAGGAGTATGGGCCAAATGCTGGCAAGTGGGTCAAGGTCAGATTGGGATATCTAGTTGATGTGGACACGTATGGCTGAAGGGTGCAACAATAAGGGAGATGGCGCAGTGATATTGTCCCTAGGCTATTAATCCAGAGGCCTAAGTAACATTCTGGGGAACCAGGTTCAAATCCAGCCACAACAGATGGTGGAATTTGAATTCAGCAAAGAAAAGTCTGGAATTAAGAGTCTGATGATAACAATAATCCATTGTCATTTGTTAGAAAAGCCCATTTGGTCTGGCCAACATGTGACCCCAGACCCACAACAATGTGGTTGACTCTTAAACTGTCCCCACTGGGCAATAACTGCTGGCCTAGTCAGTGATGCCCTTATCATGTTAAGAATTAAGAAGACTCTATGTGTTGATAGCCTTTGTACGACTGGTCCAGTTCAAGTTACATTAGTAATGTCCAGGCTGTTGATTGTGGGGGTTTAGTGATGGTGATGCCATCGAATATCAAGGGGAGATGGCTGGATTCTCTCTCTATCAGAGATAGTCATTACCTGCCACTTTAATGTAGTAAATATGGAAAATATTCAGGGTAAAAACAAGGACTGCAGATGCTGGAAACCAGGGTCTAGATCAGAGTGATGCTGGAAAAGCACAGCATGTCATGCAGCATCTGAGGAGCAGGAAAATCGATGTTTCAGGCAAAAGCCCTTCATCAGGAATAGAGGCGGGTGCCTGCCGAATGGAGAGATAAATGAGAGGGGGGTGGGGGTGGGGAGAAAGTAGCATAGAGTACAATAGGTGAGTGGGAGTGGGGATGGAGATGATAGATCGGAGAGGAGGGTGGAGCGGATAGGTGGGAAGGAAGATAGGCAGGTAGGACAGGTCATGGGGACAGTACTGAGCTGGAAGG
Source organism: Chiloscyllium plagiosum (assembly GCF_004010195.1). Classification (NCBI taxonomy): domain Eukaryota; kingdom Metazoa; phylum Chordata; class Chondrichthyes; order Orectolobiformes; family Hemiscylliidae; genus Chiloscyllium; species Chiloscyllium plagiosum. The sequence continues at coordinate 76,328,559 of NC_057724.1, read as the reverse complement.
CTGGAGCTGGAGTGAGGTGGGGGAAGGGGAAATGAGGAAACTGTTAAAGTCCACATTGATGCCCTGGGGTTGAAGTGTTCTGAGGTGAAAGA
>NC_057724.1:76300345-76326061 GCF_004010195.1 Chiloscyllium plagiosum | reverse complement strand
GCTGGAGTGGGCTTGGTGTTAGGGGGAATGGGTGTGGAGTCATGAGCAGGGGTGATGTTCCCCTCAGGGTTCTGAGGCGCGGGAATGGTGACAGTGGGATCTGTAGAGGGCATGTCAGCAGAATGCAGGTGAGTGGCATTGGTGGGGACAGAAGTGGTGGTAAACACAGCAGTGGACGGGGGCAGAAGTCACTGAGTATGTGACATCAGCGATGATGTGAGGGGTGGAAGTGATGTCACGTGTGGTGCATGAGAAATTGTGAGGGATGGAAGTGCCTGTGGAAGGAGCCATGATGGGAGCGGGAATGATGTAATCGATCACCGTGGGGTTGGTAGCTGCAGCAACCGCATGGCTAATGGCGTCCGAGCAGTTCCAGAGGTTGGGGGGATCTTCTGGAATGTTTGAGGAGTGCTGGTTATGGAGGTGGGGAGATAAAAGTTTATTGTACTTACAGTTTTTGATGTTTGAGATGGTGTTGAAATACTGTTTTGTTGAGAGTATGAATTCTCCTAAGAATATAGTACAGAAGGGGTCCTTTGCAATTCTGAGAGAGTGTGGCCCTCAGCTGTGGCAGGGCTGACTGTAGATGGAAAATATTCAGCCTGGAGTCCAGTTACTAGTGGTGTGCCGCAAGGATCTATTTTGGGACCACTGCTGTTTGTCATTTTTATAAATGACTTAATGCAGGCATAGGTGGATTTATTAGTAAATTTGCAGATGACATTAAAGTTGGCAGAGTAGTGGACAATGTGGAAGAATGTTACAGGTTGCAGGGGGACTTGGATAAACTGCAGAATTGGGATGAGATGGAGTTCAATGCAGCTAAATGTGAGGTGATGCACTTTGGGAAGAATAACAGGAAGGCAGAACACTGGGTCGATGGAAAGATTCTTGGTAGTGTGGATGTGCGGAGGGATCCTGGAGTCCATGTGCATCGATCCCTGAAAGTTGCTACCCAGGTTGATAGTGCTGTTAAGAAGGCATACGGTGTGTTAGGTTTCATTCGTAGAGGGATTGAGTTCCGGAGCCGCAATATAATGCTGCAAATATAAAATACGCTGGAACGGTCACACTTGGAATATTGTGTACAGATCTGGTCACCATATTTTGTGAAAGATCCAGATGCATTGGAAAAGGTGCAGAGGAGATTTACCAGGATGTTGCCTGGTCTGGAAAGAAGGTCTTATGAGGAAAGACTGAGAGACTTGAACCTGTTCTCATTGGCAAGAAGAAGGCTAAGAGGTGATTTGATTGAGACATACAAGATGATCAGAGGATTAGATTGGGTAGACAGTGAAAGTCTTTTTCCTAGGATGATTACTTCTGCATGTACCATGGGGCATAACTACAAATTAAGGGGTGATAGATTTAAGACAGATATCAGAAGCAGGTTCTTTACGCAGAGAGTGGTAAGGGCGTGGAATGTCCTACCTGCTAATGTAGTCAACTCAGCCACATTAGGGAGATTTAAACAATCCTTAGATAAACACATGGACGATTTTGGGATAGTGTAGGGGGACGAGCTGAGAGTAGTTCACAGGTCGGCACAACATCGAGGGCCGAAGGGCCTGTTCTGTGCTGTGATTCTATTCTAGCACCTGTGATTCTGTTCTATGTTCTATGTTCTAAATGTTAATTGTCACTTATCAAGCCAAGCCATGAACATTGTCCAGGTCATTGCTGTGTGTAGTCACAGACTGCTTCAGGTTCTGAGCAAGGAATGGCATGGAATGTTGTGGAGTTCAATGCTCATTGAAACTGCTCCACTTTCTCACATTACAGAAATTCAGTGCAGCTTCCACCATTTCAAACACCGAGCTTGGATTTTGAACATTTTCTCTCAGCGTAAGGTGCTAGAATAGAATCACAGACACATGTGGAGATATTTCGCAACTAAAGAAGACAATCTTTACAGTGACAATTAAATAGGCAGCATCACATTACTTTCACAAGGTTGTTAAATAGAATTCAGTTTATTTAGTTCATATTTTTGTATCAGACCTTCAAAGATGTGATTATACACCTCTAGAACACCACTGGGACTTGACCACAGTATTCAATTCAACTGTTACTTTGCAGCAGTAAGGGAAGATTGTACAACGGAAAGTGTCAGCTTAACTATTAGCAACATTCTCATCAAAGAGACTGAAGATATGGGCTCCAAACATTCTGTCAATATTTCGGCTGCCTTTAAACCAATACTGGACGTTGGGCATTGAGTAAGGAGGAAGCCAATCAGAGAGCCCCACTGGGAAACAATGGTTCAGTCATATTGAAAATCTCTTAAGGTCTGGATTCCTGGGGTTTGCAAGGAAGGATTGTGCTGGGATTTTAATATATCTCTTGGCTTCACACTCTGGGAGAAGCAATTTGTCACAGTTATTGCTTCATGAAGAGTAGGTTTCAAATCAAAAATGCTATCAAACATGTTCTTCTTCATCTATGTTGTCTTCTGGTCTCGCAGTGTCTTGTGCTGCACGTAATAATTTTGCTACAATTACAAAGACTTGAGATTGTGAAACAATTCAACTGTTGACCTGAAAATTGTTTAATAGTTTGGTGAAGGTTAGGAATTTCTGTTTCTCACTTTCACAATATGTGAAAAGTAAAATACAGCAATCTATGCCTTTACAAATTATATAGGAATCATCAAACATTAATTATATACTCTGTGGGGAGATTGCCTGCTTTTGAACTACAAAACCATGCAAGGAGTGTCTAATTTCTGTCTTGAACTGTTTGGGGGGTGGGGGGATGCTCATACACATCTGGTATCTTCATCAAACCACTCAGTTGTTCCTCAGCATCCCCAGCAGGAGTCGCTACAAAGAAAGTGGGAACAACAAATTAGGCAGCTCACACAGAGTTAGTCGGAGCAACAAGCAATTCTCAAGGCTGTCTCCTCAGAATGAACTGATAGGAGCATAAGAACACAATCAGCTTTTAGGAACATTAGTCTCACAATCATCTGTGCTGTGTTAATGTGGAGAAATGGGATCTTTGCATTGCATTCTTGGGGAGATGGTGGCAACATGGTAATGTCATTGGACTAGTGGTCCAGGGATTCCAGACTAATCCTCTGGGACAAAGGTTCAAATCCCACATGGCAGCTGGTGGGAATTATAAACCAATTTGGAACTTTAACCTTGTCTCAGTAGTAGATGCCAGAAGCAGCATTGATTGTCAGCCGAACCAAAGGGATTCATTCATGCTTTTTTGTGAAGAAAATCTGTCATCCTTATGTGGTTTTCCATATTGACTCCAGACCCACAGCAATGGGCTTGATTGTAACTGTCCTCTGAAAGAGCAGGTTACTCAGTTCAGTGGCAATTAGGTATGGGCAACAAGTGGAGGTCTTGTTATGAAGCCCACATTCCAATAAAGAGAAAAAGTATCGACTGCATAGAAATAGATCATTCAGCCCAACGAATTGAGGTAGGTTTTTCTGCTCCACATAACTTCCTATTCCCACTTCATTACTCACTGTCGACTTATACTTAGAGTCAGAGAGTCCTACAGCACAGAGACAGGCCCTTTGGCCCAAACTGGCCCATGCCGACCAAAATATCCACCCACACTAATCCCATTTCCCTGCACTTGGCCCATATCCTTCTAATCCTTTCCTATCCATTTATTTGTCCAAATGCCTTTTAAATGTTAATGTACCCACCTCCACCATTTCCGATGGCAGATCATTCCACCTTGTAAAAAAGTTGCCCCCTCAGGTTCCCTTTTGTTCTTTCCCCTCTAACCTTAAACTGATGCCCTCTAGTCCTCGATTCCCCAACCCTGAGAGAAAGATTGAGGGCATTCACCCTATCCATGCCTCTCATGACTCTTACGCTCTAAAGAAAAAAATCCTGGCTTGTCCAACCTCTCCCTATAACTCAGACAACATCCTTGTAATTTTTGGCAACATCCTTGTAATTTTTTTTCTGCACTCTTTCCAGTTTAATAACATCTTTCTTATAGCAAGGTGACCAAAACTGAACACAATACTCCAAATGCAGCCTCACCAATGTCCTGTACAACTGCAACATACCTTCCCAACTCCTCTACTCTGTCGAAGACCAGTATGTCAAAAGCCTCATTCACTGACCTGTCTACCTGTGACTCCACTTTCAGAGAATCATTCACCTGAACTCCAAGGTCCCTCAGTTCCACTGCACTCCTTAAGGCCTTATCATTCATCATGAAAGCTCCTGCCTTGAATTGACTTTTATCACACATCTATATTGAAGTCCATTTGCCATCGCTCGGCCCACTGCCCCAGCCGATCAAGGTCCTGCTGCAATTTCTGACAACCTTCCTCACTGTTCATGATACTCCTATTTTAGTGTCATTTGCACATTTATTAATTGTGCTTTGTACATTCTCATTCAAATCATTGATATCGATAACAATCAGCAATGGGCTCAGCACTATCCCATGAGGTATGCCACTAATCACAGGCCTCCAGTCCCATAGCATTCTTCCATAATTACCCTCTGCTTCCTACAATCAAGTCAATTGTGTATCTAATTTGCCAGCTCCCCCTGGATTCCATGTGATCTAACCTTCCAGAGCAACATACCATGTGGAACCTTATCAAAGGCCTTACTGAAATCCATACAGATTACGTCTACTGCCCTTTCCTCATCAACCTTCCTGATCACTTCATCAACAACTCTCACAAATGTGTGACGCATTCTCCCACTGTCAAAGCCATGCTGACTACTCCTTAATCAAATCTTGTCTTTCCAAATGCATGTATATCTTATCCGTCAGAATCTTCTCAAGCAACTTACCTACCACAGATGTTAGGTTTACTGGTTTATAGTTCCTAGGCTTTTCTTTGCAGTCCTTCTTGAATAATGGCACAACATTCATTACTCTCCAGTCTTCCAGGACTTTACCCGTGGCTAACAAAGATGCAAAAATGTCAGCCAGGACTTCCACAATTTCTTCTGTAGCCCCTTGCTGTGTTCCTGTATGTATGTGGTCAGGACCAGGAGATTTATCCACCTGCATACATTCTAATACACCCAATACATCCTCTACTGTGATTTGGTCTCTCCCCAAGATATGACCACTAACTTACTCAAGTTCCAAAGTCTTCATGTCTTTCTCCACCATAAACACAGAAGAGAAATATTCATTGAGGACCTTGCCTATCGCCTGTGCTTCCACACTTACATAGACACATACTTCATGTGTTTATCTTGCTCCCTTTTAAGAACATAGATACCATTCATCATAACTAATATTTGTAAAAGTAAGACTAAAGGATATAGGAGCAGGAGCGGGCCCTTCCGCCCCTCAAGTCTGCTAGAATTGTTAGGGTACAAATTGAGGTCATTCAGTCACAGAGTCATAATGTTAGACAGCACAGAAATGAACCCTTCTGTCAAACTCTTTTGTGCCTGCACTGGTTCTATCACCTGCTACTAATCTCCTGTCTTTTCCCCAAATCCGACACACCATTACCACTCATATTACGATTGCTTTGAGCAGAGTTGCCTTCAGTCAGAAGTCACTAATTAGTACTGTCACATTATTACTCATCCTACTATTCTTCACCTTCCCCCAAACTGATTCTATATCCTGATTGCCTGAACCAAGCTCCTTGTGTATATTTGAGGCTGAGATAGTCAGGTTGGGGAATTAAAGGTTATGGGGAAAGTGCAGTAGAAGAGTTATGACAAATCCCCAGTTAGTCATGATCCTATTGAACAATGGAGCAGTCTTGAGGGGCCGAATGGCCTAATCCTGTTCCTCTTTCCTCTGGTCTAATGGTCTGAGGTCAACTCTAACAATTGCAGCAATACCTTCTTTGATTAAAAATTCTATCTATCTATCTATTCCCTTATTTCTTATTTTTCATAAAGGATGTGTGTCTCCAATATTCACTGTATTCGCTGCTCACAAAATGGTTTTCACTACATCAGGGAAACAAAATGCAGGCGGGGTGATCACTTTACAGAACGCTCTATCTGCAAAAAAGACCCTGAGCTTCCAGGTGCCTGCCACATCCTACAGTGTTCCATAGCCTGCATCCGTGTCTGAGGCTTGCTGCTGTGCTCCAGTGAAGCTCAATGCAATCTGGAGGAGCAACACTTCATTTTCTGCATGGGGACCCTGCAGCCCTCTGGACTCAATATAGAGTTCAATAACTAGGGCCTGAGCTCTTCCATGTCCTTACCCCAACCTTCACCCACCAGGGCTTGTCAGCACATGGTCTGCTAGCACAAATAACCATTGTCAGCCATTGACAGTCCCCATTAATAACTTTCATTCTTCCAGGCTGATCTTTACCCATTGTTTTGTCTGTTCAACTGGGCTTGATCTCCTCTGATTTCCCTCTTCACCCATCCCCCGTCACTCCATCTTCAGCAAGTAGACCAACCTTTTCCCAGCTACACTCAGTTCTGAAGACAGGTCACTGGAACTGAAATATTAACTCTGCTTTCTCTCCACAGATGCTGCCAGACCTGCTGAGTGTTCCCAGCAATCCCTGCTTTTGTTTCTGACCTCATTTGATGATTATTCCAAAATACCATGTCTTCTTGCTGCTTTAAATACTTCTTTGATCAATATTGAGGTTCCCTCCACTTCTAAGCCCATCTTTATCACATCTGAATATCCTATAATCTGTAATAATGAACTGACTATCCTGTCCACCTTTCTGATAAGTCTTGATCATAGTTATGAGTATATACTCCTTCGTGTGGGCTACAGGGAGAGGTTGAATCGGCTGGGGCTGTTTTCCCTGGAGCGTCGGAGGCTGAAGAGTGCCCTTATAGAGGTTTATAAAATCATGAGGGGCATGAATAGGATAAATAGACAGTCTTTTCCCTGGGGTCGGAGAGTCCATAACTAGACGGCATAGATTTAGGATGAGTGGGGAAAGGTATAAAAGAGACCTAAGGTGCAACTTTTCCACACAGAGGGTGTGTAGGGAATGAGCTGTCAGAGGAAGTGGCGAAGGCTGGGACAATTGTGACATTTAAGAGGCATCTGGATGGATATATGAATAGGAAGGGTTTGGAAGGATAAGGGTTGAGTGCTGGCAGGTGGGACTAGATTGGGTTGGGATATCTGGTCAGCATGGATGGGTTGGACCCAAAGGTCTGTTTCCATGCTGTACATCTCTATGACTCTAAGACCCGATGTCTAGAACTGTCTTCACCTCACGTCTCATACTCCTTGCATGAATATACATGCTATTCACTCCTAAACTCACTTTTTTAATTCCTCTACTGTCCAGACTCATTTCCTCGCATCTTAACTTCTGATTCCACCTCTTCCTCTCTGCCCTTTGATCAGTACTGGTCAGGATCCAAGTCCCTTGCCAATCTAGGTTAAATACATCCCAACAACATCAGGACGATGCTGATTCTGTGGCTGTTCACAGTAAATCCATTCAATTTGTACAGGTCCTACGTTTCCCTGGAAATGATTCTAATGCCTCAAGAATCTAAAGCCAACCCTCCTGAACCAGCTGTTGACCTGGCCTGGTCAGTGATGTTCACATCCAAAGGATAAACAAGAGATCTTTTCCTCTTGTCATAATGAAACCTGGACACTGTGATTTTGCATTTGTCGGTTATCTCAATGTGAATGTTCAATGAGCAATGTTTGACTGAACACCACACTCACAAAGCATGAATCAGATCTGTCACCAAAAACAGATTATATTGAGCTTGCATGATAATACCATATTGGTTTTATTATCTTGTAATTGTTTATTTCTGCATCAACAATTCTGGAATTGCAATATTTTCGAACTGTTGCAAATTGCAAGATTCTTAACCTTCAGCTGATAGAGGTTTGTGAGTCAGGCTCGTGTATGTGAAACAAAAGGAAAAGAGATTTGCATTTATGTCCTAAATCACACCGTGTGCAAGACATTGAAGTTTAGTTGTGCTGAAAAGCAGAAAATATAGCAACTAATTTGTGTACAACAGGATCTCACAAACAGCAAGATGATAATCGCCCAGTTGTGGATGGATGGATATTAAGTACCAGGAAAAACTCCCTGCTTTTCTTTGAAATGATGCCAAGATAATCATTGATATCCACCCACGTAGGCAGACTGTGCCTCAGGGGCACATCTCATCAGGAAGGCAACACTCAATAGGCAATAGGTGTGGAAGTAGGCCACTCGGCCCTTTGAGCCAGCACCTCCATTCATTATGATCATGGCTGATCATCCTCAATCAGTATCCTGTTCCTGCCTTATCCCCATAACCCTTGATTCCATTATCTTTAAGAGCTCTATCCATCTCTTTCTTGAAAGTATCCAGAGACTTGGCCTCCACTGCCTCCTGGGGCAGAGCATTCCATATAGTCATAGAATCATAGAGTCGCAGAGCTGTGCAGCACAGAAACAGACCCTTTGGTCCAACTCATCCATGCTGACCAGATATCCTGAATTAATCTAGTCCCATTTTCCAGCATTTGACCCATATCTATCTAAACCCTTCCTATTCATATACCATCCAGATGGCTTTTAAATGTTGTAATTGTACCAGCCTCCACCACTTCCTCTGGCAGCTCATTCATCACATGCATGAAAAAGTTGCCCCTTCAGTCTCTTTTAAATCTTTCCCCTCTGACCCTAAACCTATGTCATCTAGTTTTGGAGTCCCTCACCTGGGGAAGAGACTTTATCTATTTATCCTATTCATGCTCCTCATGATTTTATAAACCTCAATAACGTCACCCCTCAGCCTCTGATGGTCCAGTCTATTCATAGAATCCCTACAGTGTGGAAACAGACCATTTGGCCCAACAAGTCCACACTGACTCTCTGAAGAGTAACCCATCCAGACACATTCCCCTACACTATTACTTTATAATTCCCCCTGACTAATGCATCTAACCTACACACCCCAAACACAATGGGCAATTTAGCATGGCCAATTCATCTAACCTACATGACTTTGGCCTGTGGATGGAAACCAACACAGACATGGAGTGAATGTACAAACTCCATACAGACAGTCGCCTGAGGGTGGAATTGAACCTGGGTCCCTGCTGCAATGAGACAACAGTGCTAATCACTGAGCCACCATGCTGCCCCAGTTTGGCCAATTAACCTAACCTGCACATCTCCATGCACTTATTCAGCCTCTCCCTTTAGCTCAAATCCTCCAACCCTGGCAACTTCATGGCTCCAGACTTACCTTCTCTCAGCCTAGTTCAAATACCTCCCTATTTCTCCCTTTTTTTAGCTTTGACAAAGGGTCAGTTAGACTCGAAACGTCAGCTCTTTTCTCTCCTTACAGATGCTGCCAGACCTGCTGAGATTTTCCAGCATTTTCTCTTACAATGTTTATTTGTCTTCTCCAACCCAGGATTGGGCTCTGAATCCAGGACCTTATGAGTTTGAGGCATGAATGATTCCAACAGAAGTGTAGACAATAGATTGCTTTCATGTCAATGGAATAGTAATTCAGAACACTTGATTGATGTTCTGGATGGATGGGTTCAAAACCGACCTTGGCCATTGGTGAAATTTGAGTCCAACAAATAGTGAGGCTAATTGAGACCATGTAACAATTGCTGATTGTTGTAAAAGCCCATGAGCATCCTTTAGGGAAGGAAATCTGCCATCCTTACCTAGTCTGACCGACACGTGACTCCAGACCCAGAGCAACATGGTTAACTCTTAACTGCCCTCGTATTTCAAAGGAAGGCAAGGTTTTATTCCTGGTATTCCAGATTTATTCCTCCATCAGCATCATACAAAGAATTCCAGGCATTTAGCAATGAGTTATAAATGCAGACTCAGCCAACAACACCCACATCCAATGAATGAATGAAACATAGTATTTATAGCTGAGACTCAGGATGTGCAACATTCTTGTGCAGGGCAGTAATGTAAGGAGGCAGCTTCCGGTTTAAGGCTGGTGGGGTCTTGTTTCCCTTTTCCAGTGCTGATAGAAAAGGTGAAGAAAGAATCTGAGTTGGGATGTCATGTTGAGGTTGTACAGGATGTTGGTGAGGCCACTTTTGCATACTGTGTACAGTTCTGGTCACCATGTAATAGAAAGACAATTATTAAACTGGAGAGGGCTCAGAAGAGATTTACCAGGATGTTGCCAGGACTGGAGTCATAGAGATGTTCAGCACGGAAACAGAGCCTTCAGTCCAACCTGTCCATACCAACCAGATATCCCAACCCAATCTAGTCCCACCTGCCAGCACCTGGCCCATATCTCTCCAAATCCTTCCTATTCATATACCCATCCAGATGCCTTTTAAATGTTGCAGTTGTACCAGCCTCCACCACATCCTCTGGCAGCTCATTCCATACACATACCACCCTCTGTGTTAAAAAGTTGCCCCTTAGGTCTCTTTTATAACTTTCTTCTCTCACCCTAAACCTATGCCCTCGAGTTCTGGACTCCCTGACCCCACGGAAAAGACTTTGCCTATTTATCCTATCCATGCTCCTCATAATTTTGTAAACCTCTATAAGGTCACCCCTCAGCCTCCGACGCTCCAGAGAAAACAGCCCCAGCCCGTTCAGCCTCTCCCGATAGATCAAATCTTCCAACCCTGGCAACATCGTTGTAAATCGATCTGAACCCTTTCAAGTTTCACAACACCTTTCCGATAGGAAGGAGATAAAAATTGCATGCAATATTCCTCCAATTTTGGTGTCATCTGCAAACTTACTAACTGTACCTCTTATGCTCGCATCCAAATCATTTATGTAAATGACAAAAGGTAGAGGACCCAGCACTGATCCTTGTGGCACTTCACTGGTCACAGGCCTCCAGTCTGAAAAACAGGACTGGAGTCATAGAGATGTTCAGCACGGAAACAGAGCCTTCAGTCCAACCTGTCCATACCGACCAGATATCCCAACCCAATCTAGTCCCACCTGCCAGCATCTGGCCCATATCTCTCCAAATCCTTCACCACCTTTGAGCCAGTTCTGTATCCAAATGGCTAGTTGTCTCTGTATTCTGTGAGATCTAACCTTGCTCACCAGTCTCCCATTGGGAACCTTGCCGAACGCCTTACTGAAATCCATATAGATCACATCTACTGCTCTGCCCTCATCAATCCTCTTTGTTACTTCCTCAAAAAACTCAATCAAGTTTGTAAGACATGAATTCCCACACACAAAGCCACGTTGAATATCCCTAATCAGTCCTTGCCTTTCCAAATACATGTACATCCTGTCCCTCAGGATTCCCTCCAACAACTTGCCTACCACCGAGGTCAGGATCACTGGTCTATAGTTCCCTGGCTTTTGTCCTTACCACCCTTCTTAAAAAGTGGCACCACGTTAGCCAACCTCAAGTCTTCCAGCACCTCGCCTGTGACTATCCATGAGACAAATATCTCAGCAAGAGGCCCAGCAATCACTTCTCTAGCTTCCCACAGAGTTCTCGGGTACACCTGATCAGGTTCTGGGGATTTATCCACCTTTACCCATTTCAAGACATCCAGCACTTCCTTCTCTGTAATATGGACATTTTGCAAGATGTCACCATCTATTTCCCTGCAGTCTATATCTTCCATATCTTTTTCCAGAGTAAATACTGATGCACAATACTCATTTATATCTCGTCCATTTTCTGCAGCTCCACACAAAGGCCTTCTTGCTGATCTTTGAGGAGCCCTATTCTCTCCCTAGTTATCCTTTTGTCCTTAATGTATTTGTAAAAACTCTTTGGATTCTCCTTAACTCTATTTGCCAAAGCTATCTCATGTCCCATTTTTGCCCTCCTGATTTCCCTCTTAAGTATATTCCTACTTCCTTTATACTCTTCTAAGGATTCACTCGATCTATCCTGTCAATACCTTGCATATGTTACCTTCTTTTTCTTAACCAAACCTCAATTTCTTTTGTCATCCAGCATTCCCTATACCTACCAGCCTTTCCTTTCACCCTGACAGGAATATACTTTCTCTGGATTCTTGTTATCTCATTTCTGAAGGCTTCCCATTTTCCAGCCATCCCTTTACCTGCGAACATCTGCACCCAATCAGCTTTCGAAAATTCTTGCCTATTACCGTTAAAATTGGCCTTTCTCCAATTTAGAACTTCAACTTTTAGATGTGGTCTATCCTTTTCCATCATTGTTTTAAAATGAATAGAATTATGGTCACTGGCCCCAAAGTGCTCCCCCACTGACACCTCAGTTACCTGCCCTGCCTTATTTCCAAAGAATAGGTCAAGTTTTGCACCTTCTCTAGTAGGTACATCCACATACTGAATCAGAAAATTGCCTTGTATGCATTTAAGAAATTCCTCTCCATCTAAACCCTTAATACTATGGCAGTCTCTGTCTATGTTTGGAAAGTTAAAATTCCCTACCATAATCATCCTATTCTTCTTACAGAAAGTTGAGATCTCCTTACAAGTTTGTTTCTCAAATTCCCTCTGACTATTAGAGGATCTATAATACAATCCCAATAAGGTGATCACCTCCCTTTCTGTCCTTCCTGTAGCATTTGTATCCTGGAACATTAAGCTGCCAATCCTACCCATCCCTGAGCCATGTTTCTGTAATTGCTATGATATGCCAGTCCCATTCTCCTAACCATGCCCTGAGTTCATCTGCCTTCCCTGTTAGGCCCCTTGCATTGAAATAAATGCAGTTTAATTTATTAGTCCTACCTTGTCCCTGCCTGCCCTGACTGTTTGACTTACCTTTGTTCTCAACTGTACCAGTCTCAGATTGATCGCTTTCCTCACTATCTCCCTGGGTCCCCCCACCTTACTAGTTTAAATCCTCCCGAGCAGCTCTAGCAAATCTCCCTGCCAGTGTATTAGTCCCCTTCCAATTTAGGTGCAATCCGTCCTTCTTGTACAGGTCACTTCTACTCCGAAAAAGGTTCCAATGATCCAAAAATGTGAATCCTTCACCCATACACCAACTCCACAGCCATGCATTCATCTGCTCTATCCTCCTATTCCTACGCTCACTAGCTCATAGCACCCGGAGTAATCCAGATACTACTACCCTTGAGGACCTCCTTTTTAAATTTCTGCCTAACTCTCTGTGATCTCCCTTCAGAATCTCAACCTTTTCCCTTCCTATATCGTTGATTCCAATGTGGACAATGACCTCTTGCTGGCCCCTCTCCCCCTGAGACATCCTTGATCCTGGCACCAGGGAAGCAACACACCATTCTGCTTTTTCGCTGCTGGCCACAGAAATGTCTGTCTGTACCTCGGACTACAGAATCCCCTAACACAATTGATCTCTTGAAAGCCGACGTACCTCTAATTGGATTAGAGCTAGTCTCCATGCCAGAAACTTAGCTGTTCGTGCTACGTTCCCCTGAGAATCCATCACCCCCTACATTTTACAAAACAGCATATCTGTTTTAGATTAGATTACATTACATTACAGCATGGAAACAGGCCCTTCGGCCCAACAAGTCCACACCAACCCGCCGAAGCGCAACCCACCCATGCCCCTACATTTACCCCTTACCTAACACTACGGGCAATTTAGCATGGCCAATTCACCTGATCTGCACATCTTTGGACTGTGGGAGGAAACCGGAGCACCCAGAGGAAACCCACACAGACACAGGGAGAATGTGCAAACTCCACACAGTCAGTCGCCAGAGGCGGGAATTGAACCCGGGTCTCCCGCGCTGTGAGGCAGCAGTGCTAACCACTGTGCCACCACCGTGCCGCCCACCGTGAAATGAGTATATCCACAAAAGACTCCTGCCCTAGGTGCCTACCTCTCTTACCTTTCCTGGAGTTAACCCATCTATGTAACTGTATCTGAGACTTTCCCCACTTCCTATACCTGCCATCCATCACATATTGTTGCTGTTGCAAATTCCTCATCGCTTCTAACTGTCTCTCCAACCGATTCATTCAATCTGATAAGATTCGCAGCCAGCAACATTTATGGCAGATATAATCCACAGTAACCCTTAAACTCTCTTTAAACTCCCACATCTGACAAGGAGTACATATCACTCTATTAAAGGCCATTTTTGCTCCTTCATAATCTATAGACCCAGAAAATAACACCGTCTTATTCCTCTACAAACACTGCCCCAGGTTAAATTAATAGTAATGGCTTATATTTTAAGTTTAATCAAGAGACATATCTCCAACAACATATAATCAAGAGAGAACCTATTCTACTCACTACTGTAGATTCTCTGTAGGCCACACGTAAAACAAAGATTAACTTATCTGATTCTGTGTTGTGAATTTTGCCCAACAGTTCCTCCAAGATCAGTTGTGAATTTCACTGTTTGATAATTTTCCCAGATGCTCTCTGATGTCCAGCAATACACGAATTCAAATCTCCTGCACTGTCCTCACCATGTGCATCCTTTGTCTGATCTTCTCCCTTTTAAAACTGCTGTTGTTTTGACTTTTTTTCCCAAAGTTCCAAAACAATGCAACAGCATATAAAACAGTAATTGCTGCTCCTTGAATTTGAGTAAATCCCCTCCAGCACCTAAAATACCTCAAAAAAGGAGCAGTTGTTACAGCCAGAAATTTTTCCCATCCTCCATCTTGGATTACCCAGAATCCTTTGGGCTGGGAGGAAATGGGGGGGTGGAGGGTGGTTTGTGATGGTGATTGTTGGAGTAGATAGGTGGGAAGGGAGGGGAGATGAGGAAACTGGTGAAATTGACAGGTTTGAGTTATGAGGAGAGGCTGGGTAGCCTGGGACTTCTTTTCACTGGAGGTTCAGAGGTGACCTTACAGAGGTTCATAAGATTATGCGGGCCATATATATGATGAATAACAAAGGTGTGATGGTGCAGCTCCTTTAACAACGTTAGGATGTCCTTGGCTTTTCTTTTCAGAGGGCTTGTAAATGCATAGATTCTGAAATGTCTGGGTGTACCTAATTAAAGAAGCTTTTAAGTTTTTAAACAAACGCTTGTACATTGAAGGGGGAGTGGCCAGTTCTTCCAACTCAGCTTTCCTCTGGTTTGGATTGGTTTGGTTTATCACTGTTCAGAGCTGCTGGTCAGCTGTTAGCTGAGAATCCAAAAGAAACAGTTATGTGTAAGAAGGTGTCCCATGCTGAATCTCTCTGCCATCTTCCTCTCTCGCAAGAACCTGTGTTTGATTTTACCTTTGTTGCCAAGAGGTGTTTATGAGGATTATTGCAGGAATTTGCAATAGCTCCATTGAGTTGGGATAGTCTGTTGGGATTTTAGATATGTTAAGGTATTCTGTATTCTGCTCTCTTTTGTTTGAATTTAATTCAGTTCTCTGTAAATAAATTCTGTTTTGTTTAAAACCGAGAGGTTTTGACCAGCTGTATCACTCCTGGAATATCCACCCTTCACCTGCCCAAAACAACTAGAAAGGTTAGGGTCTGGGCTACCTTCTTGAAATGTTTTGAGGGGGTCTGGCCTGGTCCATAACAGAAGTCTTTTTCTTAAAGTGGGGGAGTTCAAAACTAGAGGGCATATGTTTAAGGTGAAAGAGAAATGTTTAAAAAGGACCAGATGGGCAACTTTTTCACACAGAGGGTGGTTCGTATGTGGAATGAACTGCCAGAGGAAGTGATAGATGTAGGTACAGTTACAACATTTAAAAGACATTTAGATAGGTTAATGATTAGGAAAGGTTTAGAGGGTTATGGGTCAAACACAATGGAATAGGACTGGTTTAGTTCAGAAAATTTATTCAGCATGGACGAGTTGGACCAAAAAGCCTATTTCTGTGTTATTGACTCTGACTCCATGAGAATGTTCAGGTGGGGTTGGAGCAGCACCTTTAGTATAAAAGCCCACCTTGGTGAAGACATTGACTCTGATGTGACACCATGTTGAGTTTAATGAAGTCTCTTGCTGACTAAATATATTGACCCTGACTGCTCAATAAAAACAGGTTGCTCACCCTTTTGCTGGCAAGCTCTGAAATTAACAATTGTTTGGAACAGCATGCATCACATCAATGAAGAACGATGAGATGTGTTTAAATTGTGTGCAGTACCTGTGAGAGATTCAATCATGGTGATTGGGAATGATGTCTAGGAAGATGCAGTGTAATGATCCTGGTGACAGTGCATTATTGAGTATTGTATTTGGGACACGGTGCCCATCTTCACCAACTGTCCCAACTGTTATATTTCTTGTAGCACTGGCAACACATCCCTCGGGGCGACCTCCTGATTATGATCTCCTTGCAGACCCAAATTATAAATTCACTTGATTGGCACCACATCCACAAACATTTACTCCCTCTACCCCTGACGTTCAGTAGCAGCAGTAGGTATCATCTACAAAATGCACTGCAGAAATTCACAAAGAATCCTTAGACAGCACCTTCCAAACCCATGACCACTTCTATCTAGAAAGGACAAGGGCAGCAAATGCAGGGGAACACCATCACCTGCATATTCCCCTCCAAGTCACTCACTATCCTGAGTTGGAAATATATCGCTGTTCCTTCAGTGTCACTGGGTCAAAATCCTGGAACTCCTTTCTTAATGGAATTCCAGGTGTACCTACAACAAATGGACTGCAGTGATTCAAGAAGGCAGCTCACTACCACCTTCTTAAGTGCAACTAAGGACAGTTGATACATGCTGGTCAACCAATTACACTTATAACTCTTAATTTCTCCCTAGATTGTCAAATCGCCTTTGGGAGATTTAAACCCTAGAATATGGCACCTACTGCATTAAACAAAGGGTGATATGGTTTGGCTCCAGCAATGAACCTATGCTGTGCTGGAAGGATGTCACATCAGGTCCCTTTCACAAGCCCCGAGAGACTATAAATTGAAGCTCAGGGAAGATGGCCAGATCTCTGAGTGGGGTAAGTGAAGAGGAGCAGAGTGGAATCCACCCCAGGATTGTCACTCTTAGAAGATTCAGCTCATTGTCTGGATTTGGTGGTAGACATGATGGTAAAACTATGCACAATTATAATCCTCTGAAGTTGACAGCAATTTGCATGTGAACCATTAAAGGCAGAAATCCAGCGGCTGTCATCAGATATTCTACACTCCCCTCAAGGGTGCGCTGTAGAATTTCCCACAGGCTACAATGAGTAGGACTTGTTGAAATGACAAGAACATGACATATTGGATGACCAGTTGGCCATAAAAATGCTTGAAAAAATTATACCATGCTGAATTATTTGAAAGTGCGTTTGATACCATGTGCTAAGTATGATGAATTCCTTTTTCGATTCCTTTCCTATAGGACATTAGTGGACCAGATGGGTTCTTGCAATAATTAACAATGGTTACACGGCTGCTCCTTAGTTCAGTTTTTGTTTAATCCCAGATCTTTATTGAATTCAGTTGTCACCATCTGCTATGATGGGATTCGATCCAATAATCGCACAATATTAACCTGGGGGCTCTGCATTACTAGGTTAGTGACATGCCTGCTATACCACCATTTTCTGTAAAGGATTATTGTCTTAAATGATGCTGCAGGAATCAGTACCTGCGAAACATTACAACATTCAGGAGTAGAGACAGTTTGAAGGATGTTACTCTTCACTGTTCCAAAATATTAGTTACATTCTGCTTGGCAATAAGGACGGGTATGTTGCAGGGTTTCAGTAAGTCACTGAGGTTATTTAATACTGAAGAGGAATTCAAAGGGGACAGACTGTGAGTGTCAAAGTGTGTGAATGTGAGAGGGGAATGTGAAAAAGTGAGTGGGAAACAGACTGCATGGCAGGAAGGGCTGCTGTTTGCTATTCTGCTAAAGACAACTGAATGACACAAGGTCTCCTGTATTCTTTCATGGGCTGGCACGATTGCCATTTGTTGCAGATCTCCAATTGTCCTGAACCCAATAACTTGCTTGACTATTTCAGGGGGTATCTAAGAATTAAGAACTCAAATTGCCGGAGAAACTCAGCAGGTCTGGCAGCATCTGTGAGGAGGAAGCAGCGTTAACATTTCGAATCCAGTGACCACTCCATCAAACCTAGTAAACCATATTGCTAAGTTTCTGGCAACACATGTGGGCCAGAGCAGGTAAGGATGGTGGATTTACTCTGCTGAACATAGAAATGGAGAAAATAGGAGAGGGAATTGGCCATTCGGCCCTTTGAGTCTGCTTCATCATTCAACACGATCGTAACCAATCATCCAACTCAGTAGCCTGCTCCTGTTTTGTCCATATCGTTTGATCCCTTTAGCCCTAGTAACTACACATGTTTAGTTATTGAATACATTCAATGCTTTGGCCTCAGTTGCTTTCTGTGACAGAGAATTCCACATCAGTCTCTGGATGAAAAATAATTCGCCTTATCTCAATCCTAAAAGGCTTATCCTATATCATTAGACTGTGACTCCCAGTTCTGAATTCATCAGTCATCGGGAACATTCTTTCTATCCTTACCCTATCTAGTCTTATTAGAATTAACCTTATTGAGGGTTCCCTTCCTTCAAGCTAATTACTATCCTTCATTTCCCTTGTTATCTGTGGTCACTCCTTGTTATCGATGGTTAGCTGCCTTTCCTATTTTAAAGAACATCGGTGAATCGGATGGATTTGTGCAACTAACAGCGATGGTTTCATGATCATCGTGGTGGCTCAGTGGTTAGCACTGCTGCCTCACAGCACCAGGGTCCCAGGTTCAATTCCAGCCTCGGGGGACTGTCTGTGTGGAGTTTGCACATTCTCCCCGTGTCAGTGCAGGTTTCCTCCCACGGTCCAGGTTAGGTGGATTGGCCATGCTAAATTACCCATAGTGTCCAGGGGATTTGCAGGCTAGGTGGATTAGCCATGAGAAATGCAGCGTTAGAGGGATAACATAGGTTTTGGGTCTGGGATGGAAGCTCTTTGGAGTGATGGTGTGAATTTGATGGGCTGAACAGCCTGCTTCCACACTATACAGATACTATGATTCTATAAATGAGACTAACTGCCACTTTTCCTTTAATCTAAGAAATCCTTTGTCTTCTGAAGGATTTGGGTACCTTTATATACACACATCACAGGAAGGTAATATGTGGTTCCCACCAACAGTTAGAATGGCAAATCATATATTACAAGGGGAATAAACTGCAGAGGTCTTACGTAATTATTCAGGGTCTTGGTGAGACCACATTTGGAATACTGCATGCAGTTTTGGTCTCCTCACCTAAGGAAGGTCACTGTTATCTGAGATGGAGTGCAATTGATGTTCCTGGAATGAGGGGCTTTTTCTCAGAGCAGTTATTGTGTAGACTATGTTACATTCCCAGGAGGTAAGAAGATTTCAAACATGCACAATTTCGTTAAGGGCTTGTCAAGGTCATTGCTGCAAGCATGTATGCCTCAGTTAGTGAACTCAAGAACATGTCTCTTCATATCAGTCTCAAACCTTTTCTATCTCCATAGATACGATCAGACCTGCTGAGTTTCTCCAGCAATTTCCTGTTTTATCTCAATTCCTTGCGACTGAGATGAGGAGACATTTCTTCTTTCTGAAGGTCATAAATGTTTGGAATTCTGTTTCTCGAGAAAAGATGGATGATCTGTTCGTGAGTAGATGCAAGATGGAGGTTACTAAATGTTTAGACAATAGGAGTTTTAGGGAATAGGGGAATATTGCAGAATGGTGTTTTAAACTCAATCAGCAATGAGCTTGACCAATGATGGAGAAAGGATCAAAGAACCAAATGCCATATTCCAGCTCCATTTGCTGATGTTCTGTAACCTGAGTTATAATGTTCAACAAGATCGTTGTATCATTCCTGAAGTACACAATCTCTTCATGATCTTCAATTTATTTGCAGCACCATTGAAGACAGCTGGGACCACTGAAATACATTTGTTGATAATTGTATGAACGGGCTGCTTGAGATCCCATGATACATCATTACGCTTGCAGTGTTGAGTTTGAAAAATGGAAACTGAGTATAACCAGCTCCTCACAGCATCCACACGGTAATCTCCAACTGCTCACTGCTTTTTCTCAAGACATCTCTTGGGTCTGATTGAGAAGAAACAAATCGTGACTGTAGCCAGAGAAAATGACATGCTCATTTTCATATTCATGCATTCATCTGCCATCTGTTTGCAACTGGAATACAAGCCGTCCTAGTCAAGTGGACTGTATCCATTCACTGCAGCTGTCCTGCCCAATCAATAGTATCCAGGATTATAAACAAACTGAAAGAATGACAAGATTTACCTTCAGTATGATTTGCTACTTTGACTCCTGTTATATTGGGTAAATTGAAGAAAATGCAGGAAGAAATCTTCAACCCTCAAGCCTGTCCCACCATTGCATCCAATTGACTTAGAGACATATTGACCTTTTCACTGTTTCAATATCCCCAATTCGTCGAGGCATCCATGAGAGCATTGGATAATTATTTGGATAAGAATGGTGTGCAGGCATATGTGGAAAAGATTGGCACTGCGTACCAGACCTGGAGCAACCATAATGAACCTGATGGTCTATTCCTGTGATGCAATTATTCTGTGATTACACTGGCTATTCCAGAGCTGACGTACTTTTGAAACGCATCAATGATGTAATTAGGAAATGCGGCAACCAATCTGTGTACAGCAAGATCCCACAAACTGTCATGTGCTAATTACTGAATTATCTGTTTCATTTATGATGTCAATTGAAGAATGCGTGTTGGTCAGTTTGCTGAGGATATCCTTTTTGCTTTTTGAGATATTGTCTTCAGACCATTCGCACTCAACAAAGCAGACAGGTCATGCCATGTTTTAAAATAAGACATCTGAAATACACCTTATATCAGTGTAACATTCACTCAGTATTTCATTGTCTTCTGGTGTGTGGTTTTAGGGCCACACTTGAGAGTTTAGTTCCAAGACAGACTGGTTGAGGAGAAGGCTGTATTTAGGCTGAGGCTCATTCAGAGCTCTGTTTACTGCATGTCAAAGCTACATGCAACAATATCTAGTAATCTGAGAGATACAAGGTTCAGGGCTCAGTGTTACATTCAGTGGTTCTGATCAATACACTCTTCTAATCAACTTTCTATTCATCATCCAATTTTGATTAACCTACTTCCTATTTCTCTAACCCCACCTACACTGTGTTATTTATATCCTATGGGAAGCAGCTCTGTGACATCAGTGTAAGTCTATTCCAGATTCTGAAAGCCCTGACACAGTGCCTCTCCTTAAACATTTTTAGAGCTGAAAATGTGTTGCTGGAAAAGCGTAGCAGGTCAGGCAGCACCCAAGGAACAGAAGAATCGATGTTTCGGGCATAAAATAGATTAATAGTTCATACATTCTCAAATTAGTCACATCACTTCCTTCTTTTTACAGTATTGACTGATTTTTGAAATGTCTCCCACACCCTCTTTGACTTGGTTCATCTGTGTTGAGAGCTGGGTCAAGGAAATCTATGACAAGGTATAGAAACAATTGGGATTGGGATGGTGAGTGTTTGCATTGCTGGTTTCCATTAGGTCAGAGATTTAATTACTCCATCAGCCTGACAGCACACCCTGAGTGGTTAATCCTTGATGTATTTGTTGATCAAAACCTTTTTTAAAAATCTTTGTTGTTACAAAGGTTGTTGTTGAAGTACTATTCTAAAAGATGTTTTCCATGTAAGGATAATTATTCCTTTACCAATATGGCACCTTTATCATGATGAATGGAGCTATTCCTTTCCCAAGATGATTGAAGGATTTTTTTTGAAAGTGCATGGATAAGTACCTTCTCACAATGGTTTCCATCAATGAGATTGATTGATGTCTTTGCTTGTAACAGAGATGTCACTGGTGTTGATTTCTCTGTAATGGAAGCATTTCTGCATCAAATTCAAACTTCATGATCCTATTAAGGTTCTTTTATTTTCTTCCCAATGCCTTTTTTAAACAATTAGCATTCACAAACCTTCATAGTTACATAATAACATTCACATTTCTCACCTAAACTATCTAAATCAGAAAGATTTGACAAGCTTCACTGTATCTTTGAATTCCAAACAATTCTTATCCCCTTTTTTTTTCAATTGATTGACATATCTCCAGTCTGTTATTGAAGCATTTTCTTGCTTGCTGGATAAATTTTTGTTGAGTTATTAATCATATAGAGGTTCACACTTTTGCCTCCTAGTCTGTACATTGTAAAAGGTTTTCATCGATGAGATTGATCCTGTTCTGGGTTTCTTCTCTTTGTCCCGTTTTATAGGTGTTCAGTCAGAATTTATCCTCTTTGCTGTCCATGGGCTTTTACTGCTCTTGCTGATTATTGTTACCCCGTGAAAGTTTGTTTCCCCAATTACTGGGTATAAAAAGCTTTCTCGAACTGATGAAAACCAAAGGAACTGTGGATGCTGCAAATCAGAAACAAAAACAGAAGCTGCTGGAAAAGCTCAGCAGGACTGGCAACATCTTTTTTAAAAATCCTTACACGGTGCAAACAGGCCATTTGGCCCAACAAGTCCACACTGACCCTCCGAAGAGTAATCTACCCAGACCCATTCCCTTACCGTGTTACTCTACATTTACCCCTGACTAATGCACCTCACCTACACACCCCAGGACACTATGGGAAATTTAGCCTGGCCAATTCACCTAAACTGCACATCTTTGGACTGTGGGAGGAAACTGGAGCAAACCCATGCAGACATGGGGAGAACATGCAAACTCCACACAGGCAGTCGCCTGAGGCTGGAATCGAACCTGGGTCCTTGGCGCTGTGAGGCAGCAGTGCTAACCACTGTACCACTGTAAGAGAAATCAGAGTTAGCGTTTCCGGTCTGGTGATCCTTCCTCAGAACTGTACCGCGGAAGGTTCACCAGACCCTAAACGTTAACTCTGATTTCACTTCGCAGATGCTGCCAGACCTGCTGAGCTTTTCCAGCAACGTTGGTATTTGTTTCTCTAACTCATAGTTGTCTCTGATGGCTGGAGGCATGTCAATCAATTGAAACAAAAATTGGGGATAAGAATTGTTTGGAATTCAAAGATCCAGTGGCCTAATATTGAGCTTTGCAAATATTTATTATTTAGATAGTTTGGGTGAGAAATGTGAATTTTATTCAGTAACTTAGGTTTGTGGATGTTAATTGTTAAAAAAAAAAGCACTGGGAAGAAAACAAAAAAGCCCGAATCACATCATGTAATGTTTTCTACAGTCATTTTCTGTTTAGATTTCCCTTCAAATTAGCTGTTTGTCTCGATGCTTTTACTAACTGCTAGCTGGTATTAGCATGTTACGAAAATATTTTTATAAAAGTGATCTTTTTTGTGTTCTTCTCTTCTCAAGATAATTTCTTGTCTGTTCCTTGATCCTCACTACTGCCATAATTTTTAAAGCCTATCAGTGACACTATCTTTGGTTATGTGGCTCAAAGGTAGAAGACAGAGGGTGGTGGTGGAGGGTTGTTTTTCAGACTGGAGGCCTGTGACCAGTGGAGTCCCACAAGGATCGGTGCTGGGTCCTTTACTTTTTGTCATTTACATAAATGATTTGGATGCGAACATAAGAGGTACAGTTAGTAAGTTTGCAGATGACACCAAAATTGGAGGTGTAGTGGACAGCAAACAGGGTTACCTCAGATTACAACTGGATCTTGACCAGATGGGCCAATGGGCAGAGAAGTGGCAGATGGAACTTAATTCAAATAAATGCAAGATGTTGCATTTTGGGAAAGCAAATCTTAGCAGGACTTATACACTTAATGGTAAGGTCCTAAGGAGTGTTGCTGAACAAAGAGACCTTGGAGTGCAGGTTCATAGCTCCTTGAAAGTGGAGTCGCAGGTAGATAGGATAGTGAAGAAGGCATTTGGTATGCTTTCTTTTATTGGTCAGAGTATTGAGTACAGGAGTTGGGAGGTCATGTTGCGGCTGTACAGGACATTGGTTAGGCCACTGATGGAATATTGCGTGCAATTCTGGTCTCCTTTCTATCGGAAAGATGTTGTGAAACTTGAAAGGGTTCAGAAAAGATTTAAAAGGATGTTGCCAGGGATGGAGGATTTGAGCTATAGTGAGAGGGTGAACAGGCTGGGGCTGTTTTCCCTGGAGTGTCGGAGGCTGAGGGGTGACTTCATAGAAGTTTACAAAATTATGAGGGGCATGGATAGGATAAATAGACAAAGTCTTTACCCTGGGGTGGGGGAGTCCAGAACTAGAGGGCATAGGTTTAGGATGAGAGGGGAAAGATATAAAAGAGACCTAAGGGGCAACGTTTTCACGCAGAGGGTGGTACGTGTATGGAATGAGCTGCCAGAGGAAGTGGTGGAGGCTGGTACAATTGCAACATTTAAGAGGCATCTGGATGGGTATATGAATAGGAAGGGTTTGGGGGTATATGAATAGGAAGGGTTTGGAGGGATATGGGCTGGGTGCTGGCAGGTGGTACGAGATTGGGTTGGGATATCTGGTTGGCATGGAGGGGTTGGACAGAAGGCTCTGTTTCCATGTTGTGTATCTCTATGACTCTATGTGGTTTTAAGGCTGGTTCCACACAGATGCGTCAAGGAAAAGTCACAATCGAGTAAAATCTTCAGGCTTAGACTAATGTACAACTTTGTTTTTTGCATATTAGCCTTTCATACAACTCCACCTGGTAATCAGAGAGACAATAGATCCAAAGCTTATTGAAACAATATTAAGAGGTCATATCTACACAGACTTCTCTTTTCAAATCTAGTTCAAATCTGCTTTTGGTCCATCTTCCATCTACATTGTATCTAATAGAATCACAGAATTGCTGCAATGCAGAAGGAGATCATTTGACCCATCATGTCTGTGCTGGTTCTATTCCCGAGTTTTGCAGACTGGCACATTCCAAGGTCCATGACTAAGTGCTGAGGGATGCACTAAAACCTGGGCAGCTTCCGCCAACTCACAGTGGGAAAAGACCACTGTCTGAGGTCTTCCTGCTGATGGTAAAAGGGGGTTAATTCAGTTATCGGACTTCTCCCCACCCCCACCACAAATATATGCAAATATAGTCTTGTGCAAGTAAGAAATGTTTCTAGTTTGTTGGATAGAGTCAAATTCCAATGTTTGCTTGTACTCTTTATGCTACTGTACAGAACTAAACTGTTTCAATTACTATACATTTATATAAAGATATTTTTATGAATGAAGTAGATTTTTGAAATTTAAATAAAATTGGTCAGGACAACAAGTATATTTCTTCTGCTATTCACCAAAACTGTACCGTAGGATAATTTCTGGCTGGGAAATGGGGTTTTAAATTAACATTAACTTTGATTCATTGCTCCCCTCATGGTCCAACACACTCAGCACGTCATTGCCATATTAGCCTGGAATTGTGCTCATTCTTTTAGTGAGTCATGAATGTTTCGCCTGAGGATTCCTCAATCTTCAACCTAAATCTTCAGACCAACATTGCTATCAAGTCAGACAGCATGAAAACAGACCCTTCAGTCCAACCAGTCAATGCCAAACATATTCCCAATCTAAACTAGTCCCACCTGCCTGCTCCTCACCGATATCCCTCCAAACCTTTCCTAATCATATTCTTATCCAAATGTTAAAGGTTGTAACTGTGCCTGCATCCACCACTTCCTCAGGGAGTTCACTCCACACATGAACCATCCTCTATGTAAAATACTTATCACTCATAGAACATAGAACATAGAACAATACAGCACAGAACAGGCCCTTCGGCCCACGATGTTGTGCCGAACATTTGTCCTAGCTTAAGCACCCATCCATATACCTATCCAATTGCCGCTTAAAGGTCACCAAAGATTCTGACTCTACCACTCCCACAGGCAGCGCATTCCATGCCCCAAACCACTCTCTGGGTAAAGAACCCACCCCTAACATCTCCCC
>NC_057724.1:76286232-76298148 GCF_004010195.1 Chiloscyllium plagiosum | reverse complement strand
TCACACGACCATCTCTTTCCTGCCTGACAGGTATATACATATCCAGGACACGTCGTATCTGTTTCTTGAAAAAGTTCCACATTTCCACGACATCCTTCCCTGACAGCCTATGCTCCCAACTTATGCTCCTCAGATCCTGTCTTACAGCATCGTAATTACCCTTCCCCCAATTGTAAAACCTACCCTGTTGCACGCACCTATCTCTCTCCATAACCAAGGTGAAAATGATGTCTTTTGTAAAATCTCTCACGTAAAAAATATATCCCTTCATCTTGGAATCCACCATTGTAGGAAAAAAACACCTACCAATAACTTTATCTATACCCCTCATGATTTTATAAACTTCTATAATGTCACATCTGAATCTCCTATGCTACAGTGAAAAAAGTCACAGAGCCTGTCCAGCGTTTCTTTATAACTCAAACCTTCCACACCCTGCAACATCCTGGTAAATCTTTTTTGCGCTGTCTCCAGGTTGATCATATCCTTCCTACAACTGGACGACCAGAACTGGATCATGCATTCATCTGGGCCCCATGCGAAGTGTGCAGTGTGTTTTTTGCCCTCGACTATCCACTTGCTGAGAACTAGTACAAAGTGTGAATGCTGTTTGCCTCACCTCAAGTGAGTGTGAGATCATTGTGTATTATGATCCCTGTACTCAATTGTGAAGCTTAATTGGCCATGGGCTTAAGTCCAGTGTGGTAGTACGCACAATAAACGAGCACAGATCTTCACAAGTGCTGATCCTGCAATGTATATGGCCTTTATTGTCTTTCAGAAACATATTTCCAGCTGTCAAAAAGCACCATGCTGCCAGCAACAGTAATTCTGCAACAGTTATATTGATCATTTTAGGCTAAATATCCCTCCTGGGTTTTCTGCCACATGTCTATGAGACTTACACATCTGACTTACACACTTTGACAAGTTAATATAACTCTGTATACTTTGAAAACCCATTTGAAGAGCTTTTCTTTTACAAATCCTTTCTTTACTTCAACCCAACAAATATTAAAAAGTTAATTCGGCTTAAATGATAACATGTTTGGTTAAAAAATCTTTTACAAAATGTCAAGATAGAATTATGGTTAAGGCTTGTTGAATATTTGTTTTTAATTATTAAATTATAAAATACATTAAAAGTAAATTCTCTCGCAGTATTTTCAATGAAACCTTTGATTTTCTGAATTCAGAAATCTTTTCTTGATTCCTGGGAGTTGTTTTATTTTTACTCATGTAAAGGACGAGAATGTTGCTGGCAACGATTACTCAGAGGGCAATTAAGAGTAAGTTGCATGGTTTTGGGTCTAGAGTCACACATAAGTAGAGATGGCATTTTCCATTGCTAAAGGATGTGAGTGAACCAGATGGATTTCTTTACCCCCAGTGTTGGACAGCGTCTCTTAATTTTAATTTTTAAAAATTGGATAATTAAAAATTCACCATCTGCCTTAACAAGATGTGAAATCAAGTTCCCAAGTCATTACATGCTTCTCTGGATTAATAATCTGGCAAATAACATCACTAGGCTTTCACCTCTACTATTCATTGCTCTCATGAATTGTTCTGGAGAAGGTGATGCTGAGTTGCTTCCATGAGCTGCGACAGTCCATGAGTTGTGGTGAGACTTACAGTGCTGTAAGGAAGATAGTTCCAGGAATTTGACCCCATGTGAGTGAAGGAACAGTGATATATTTCCAAATCAGAATTCCATGTGACTTGGAGGTGAAATTTCTGCTGGGGGTGTTTGGGATGCACACTTGCCCTTGTATTTCAAATGCTAGAGATTATAGATTTGGAAAGTGCTGTGTGAGGAGCTCGGGTGAGTTGATACACTATGTTGTGTAGATGGCACACACAACTGCTCCAGGGCATCAGAGATGAAGGGAGTAAATGTTAATGGTGGTGGATGTGGTTCCAGTCAAATAGTTTGCATCATTCTGGATGGTGTTGAATCACTTGAGTGTTGATGAAACTGCACCCATTCAGGCAAGTGGGGAATATTCCATTACCCTCCTGACTTGTGACTTGAAAACGATAGATAAGCGCTGGGGAAACTGGAAGTGAGCTGCTTGTGGTTAAATTTCCCAGCCTCAAAACTGCCGTTGTCGTCTCAGTATTTCTGTGGCGAGCCCAGTTCAGTTTTCGGTCAATGGCAATCTTCATGACTTTGTCAGAAGGAAGTGGAGTGATGGTTATAGTGTTGAACACCAAAGGTTGAAGGTTAGATTCTCTCTTGTAGGAGATGGTCATTGCCGAGAACTTGTGTTGCGCTACCATTACTTGCCAATACTGCAGCATTTGAACAGGGACGGCTTCAGTTTTTGAGAAGCTGTGAATGGTGCTGAACATTGAGATCATGAGCAAATATCTTCCCTTCTTACCTCATAAGAAATAGGAAAAGGTGTAGAACATTCGGCCCCTTGAGCCTGCTCTGACATTCAATAGGATCTTGGCTGATCCAACATTCCTTGTGACCATTTTCCTGCCCTTTCCATATAACCCTTGATGCTCCAACTAATCAAGAATCTATGTTAAAAAGTGTGGTGCTGGAAAAGCACGACCAGTCAGGCAGCATCCAAGGAGCAGGAGAGTCAATGTTTCAAGCACAAGCTCTTCATCAAGAGTAAATGAAGATCTTATGCTCGAAACGTCAACTCTCCTGCTCCTCAAATGCTGCCTGACCTGCTGTGCTTTTCCAGCACCACACTTTTTGACTCTGATCTCCAGCATCTGCAGTCCTCACTTTCTCCTAATCAATAATCTATCTCAGCCTTAAATATACACTATAGCTCTGGCCCCAAGGCTCTCTGTGGCAAGGAGTCCCAAATATTCGTAACCCTCCGAGAAAAGAATTTTTTCCTTAACTCTGTGTTTAACTGGCTCCCTTTTACTCTGAGACTATACCCTCTGGTCCTTGGCTGTCCTGTGAGAGGAAATGTACTCAAAGTTTTTATCTTGTCAAGCCTCTTAAGAATTTCATACGTCTCAATGAGATCACCCCTCATTCAGGCGGCATGATGGCCCAGTGGTTAGCATTGCTGCCTCACAGCACTCGGGATCTGGGTTTGATTCCAGCCTCAGGTAACTATGTGGAGTTTGCACATTCTCCCCATGTCTCACAATCCAAAGATGTGCAGGTTAGTTCAATTCGCCATGCTAGACTGCACTTAATTAGCACTCATTTATCCCCACTCTTTGCTTCCTGTTAGTCAACCAATCCTCTATTGGCATGCAGAAAGGATTAGTTAACTAACAGGAAGCATTGGGTGGGGATAAATGAATGCTATTCTGGTTGGTAATCAGTGACTAGTGGTGAGACTCAAGGATTGGTGTTGGGCCTGAAATTTTTTACTATTTATATCAATGATTTAGAGTTGGGGACCATGTGTACAGTGTCAAAATTTGCCAATGACACTAAGATGAGTGTTAAAGTAAAGTGTGCAGAGGAATTGGAAACTTTGCAGTCGAACATAGATACATTGAGTGAGTGGCAAACATCTGGCAGTTGGAATATAATATTAATAAATGTGAAGTCATCCAACTTGGTAGGAGTAACAGTAAAAAGGATTATTATTTAAATGGTAAAAAGTTGCAGCATGTTGCTATGCAGAGGGACCTGGGTGTCCTTGTGCATGAATCACAGAAGGTTGGTCTGCGGGTACAACAAGTAATTAGGAGAAAGTGAGGACTGCAGATGCTGGAGTACCAGAGTTGAAAAATGGGGTGCTGCAAAAACACAGCAGGCCAGGCAGCATCCGAGGAGCAGGAGAATCGACGTTTCAGGCATAAGCTCTTCTTCAGAAATGAGGCTGGTGTGCCAAGTGGGCTGAGATAAATTCACCTGCACCTCCACACACATCATTTACTGTATCCGTTGCACCCGATGTGGTCTTGGCAATGGAGGAGGCCAAGGGCCTGCATGTCCTTGGCAGAGTGGGAGGGGGAGCTAAAGTGTTCAGCCATGGGGCGGTTGGGTTGGTTGGTGCGGGTGTCCCAGAGGTGTTCCCTGAAATGTTCCGTAAGTAGGCGGCCTGTCTCCCCAATGTAGAGGAGACCACATCGGGTGCAGCGGATACAGTAAATGATGTGTGTGGAGGTGCAGGTGAATTTGCGATGGATATAGAAGGATTCATTGGGGCCTTGGAGGGAGGTGAGGGGGGAGGTGTGGGCGCAAGTTTTACACTTCTTGCGGTTGCAGGGGAAAGTGCCGGGAGTGAGAAAGGATGTCCTGGCACTGGAGGGGTGCAGAGGAGGATCACCAGGTTGATTCCAGGGTTGAGGGGGTTGGCTTATGAGGAGAGACTGAGTAGACCAGAATTATATTCATTGGAATTTAGAAGATTCAGGGGGATCTTATATAAACATATAAAATTATGAGGGGAATAGATAAAATAGAAGTAGAGAGGATGTTTCCACTAGTGGGTGAAACAAGGACAAAAGGGCATAGCCTAAGAATTAGGGGGAGCAGATGTAAGGCTGAATTGGGAAGGAATTTCTTCACCCAGAGGGGAATTCCTTGTCCAGTGAAGTATTTGATGCTACTTCAGTAAATGTTTTTAAAGCTAAGATAGATTTTTTTTGAACAATAAAAGAATTAAGGAATACAGTGAGAGGGCGGGTAAGTGGATCTGAGTTCATGAAAAGATCAACCATGATCTTATGGAATGGTGGAGTAGGCTCAAAGGTCTGGATGGCCTACTCCTGCTCCTCATTTTTATGTTCTAAATTGTCCATAGTGTTCAGGGATGTGTAGATTAGGGGGATTAGTCAAGGGAAATGAAGAGTAACAGGGTAGGGGAGTGGGTCTGGATGGGTTACTCTTCGGCGGGTTACTGTGGACTTGTTGGGCCAAATGGCCTGTTTCCGCACTGTAGGGATTCTATGCTTCTCTGATTCCTCTGAACTCGATTGAGGAGAGTCCCAACTTGTTTAACCTTTGTTCATATGACAATCCCTCCATTGACCGGGGACTGCCATGATGAAGGCGGGTAGATCATTGATGAAGCAGCTAAAGAAGACTGGGCCGAGGACACCACGCTGGGGAGCTCCTGCAGAGATGTTCTGGAGGTTAGATGACTGACCTCCAACAAACACAATCACTTTCTGATGTGCCAGAATTAAATCCAAAGAGCAAAGGGATTTCCTGTTGCTTCCAATTTTGTCAGATCTCCTTAATGTCACTCGGTCAAGTGCAGCCTTGATGTGATGGGCAGTCATTCTTACCTCACCCCTGAAATTTAGCTCTTTTCTCCACATAGGGATCAAGGTTGGGGTCAGGAGTGGAGGTAACTTCACTGTCTTGCTTCATGAGGAGTTGTTTTCCTTTCTATACCCTTCAGTAACTCATCTTTTAATTTGGGAAAGCAGCTGGATGACCATCGAGCCCAGCAGTGGTTCCTCCTTCGACTTTGTGTGATTAAGAGGGGAGCAATTGCATTTATATTATACATTCAACAACCAGAGGACACACTAAAGTGTTTCACGACTAGTGATGTTTTAAAAAAGAAATCTAGTCACTGTTTAAATGAGAAAAGATACTTGTAACCAATTGCCAGAGCAGATTGTCACACAAATAACAATAGAATAAATGACCAGGAAATTTGCTTTTGGTGAGATGAGTTTGGCATTAATGTTGGTTTTGGAACTTCTCTTGCTCTTGTAACACACCATGAAATCCTTTACACTCCCCTTGAGGGCAGCTTGGGGTTTTCTTTGATCTGTTTCAGCTGCTTTGCATACTCACAAAAAAAATTGCAAGAGGCAAGAAACTACTGCTGGAAACAATTGACAGAAGCATGGAACATTCATATAATGTCTCTCCGCCAATCCATTTTCCTTCCATCAGTTAAATAAAGGATGAAAGACTATCAGGCTGGTGGAATAATAGTTTGTACAGTCACTGAATGATAAATTACAAAAGGAAGTTATTCTTCCCAATCTGCTCATGTGGTATTTTTAAAGGAACGAGTCAATTATTCACTCTTTGCATAGCCATTGAGTCACAGAGTCAGAGAGACATACACACTTCAGTCCAGCTCATCCATGCCAACCAGGTATTTTAAATTAACCTAGTCTCATTCACCAGCTCTTGGCCCACATCCCTCTGGACCCTACCTGTTCATATACCCAATCAGATGTCTTTTAAATGTTGTAATTGCACCAGTCTCCACCATTTCCTCTGGCAGCTCATTCCATACACACACCACCCTCTGTGTGAAAAAAAATGCCTCTTATATCCCTTTTAAATCTTTCCCCTCACCTTAAACCTATACCCTCTAGTTTTGGACTCCCCCACCCCAGGGAAAAGACCTTGTGTATTCACCAGATCCATACCCCCCATGATTTTATAAACCACTATAATGTCACCCCTCAGCCTCCAATGCTCCAGGGAAAATAGCTCCAGCCTATTCAGCCTCTCCCTTTCAAGTATTCATCCAATTTTCCCACCTTTGACAGATATTATTGAAACTTCTTGGATCACAGTTTCAGGCAGTGTTTTCTAAATCACAACAATTCATCTATTAAAAACATCAGCATTAATTTTGAATCAATAACCCCTTAACCAACTATTTAAAGCATTAGAATATGCCTAAAATGTTGTTGAAACATTCTATTCTACATTATGTTGATTGATTTGCTGCAATAGTTCAGAACATGAAAAGCAATCACCAAGAGGGGAAAAAAACCATACTGTATCTCAATCTCACAAATCTGCTGAGTTGCAGGTGCATCTGTCTGTGACAGTACTGATGTTGGTGACAGTCCTTGTGGAAATAAAGGTCTGTAATACATCAAGGAGACCACCCATCGTGTTGTATGGTACAGCTAACAAGTTAAATGAGATGGGTTTTGAACAGATCAAGACTGGGCATCCATGAGGCACTGTGGACCATCAACAGCAGCAGAATTATACTCCAGCACAATCTGCAACCTCATGGCCTGGCATATCCCCTCACACTCAACCATTATCATCAACCATGGGAATTGACCTGGTTCAATGGAGGGTGCAGGAGGGCATGTCAGGAGCAGAACAAAGCATCCCTAAATAAGAATGAAGCTGCAAAACAAGACTACTTGGATGGCAAAAGAGCAACAAATGATAGACAGAGCTGAGTTAGTTCACGACTAATGAATCAAATCTAAGCTCTGCAGTCCTGCTATATTTAATCATGAATGGAGATGGACAATAAACTATTCACTGGAGGATGAGGCTTCACAAATATCCCCATTCTCAATGATGGAACAGCCCAATACAACAGTGCAAAAGATAAGGCTGAAGTGTTGATTGGATTAGCCCAGGTATATCATGCGCACAAAAGGCAGGACAAATCCAACCTGGCCAATTACTGCCCCATCAGTCTACTCTATCTAATCAGTGAAGTGATGGAAGGGGTCATTAACCGTGCTGGATTAGTGGTGCTGGAAGAGCACAGCAGTTCAGGCAGCATCCAAGGAGCTTTGAAATCGATGTTTCGGGCAAAAGCCCTTCATCAGGAACGCTAACAAGCAGCACCTGCTCAGTGACGCCCAGTTTGGGTTCCACCAAGGACACTCAGCTCCTGACCTCATTACAGCCTTGGTTCAAACATGGATGAGAAAGCAGAACTGATTTATGAGCCTGAATGAAACAAAAGCCACGAGGAGTCAGAGGAAAGTTCTCCATTGACTGGAATAATGCTTAACAGAAATACAAGATTAATTAGATTCCCTACAGTGTGGAAACAGGCCCTTCAAGTCCACACCAACCCTCCGAAAAGTAACCCATCCAGTCCCATTTCCCTCTGACTAATGCACCTAACACTACGGGCAATTTAGCATGGCCAATTCATCTGACCTGCACATCTTTGGACTGTGGCAGGAAACGGAGCACCCGGAGGAAACCCACGCAGACACGGGGAGAATGTGCAAACTCCACACATGCAATCATCTGAGGCTGGAATCGAACCTGGGACACTGGAGCTGTGAAGCAGCGGTGCTAACCGCTATGCCACCGTGATTGTGGTGGTGGTTGGAGACAAGGCATCTTCCTGCAGGAATTTCTCAGGGTAGTATCTGAGACTCAAACAGCTTCAACTGCTTCATCAGTGACCTTTCCTTTATCATAAGGTCAGAAGTGGGGATATTCACCGACGATTACCCAATGTTCAGCACCATTTACAATCCCACTGTGATGATACTCTGGCTTTAAGAGGTGGATTTTGTCCCTTTTATTATGAAGAGAGGTTGAGACAGAGGTGAACAGCAGTCTGCTCCATACCAATAAAGTAAACAGCTTTGGATTTGCACTGAAACAGTCCATATTCAAATGCAACAAGGCTCTGGACTATATCCAGGCTTGGGGTCAAGATTAGAGTGGTGCTGGAAAAGTGGTGCAGGCCAGGTAGCATCCGAGGAGCAGGAAAATCGATGTTTCAGGCAAAAGCCCTTCATCAGGAAAGCCCTGTTGAAGGGCTTTTGCCCAAAATGTCGATTTTCCTGCTCCTCGGATACTGCCTGACCTGCTGTGCTTTTCCAGCACCACTCTAATCTTGACTCTGATCTCCAGCATCTGCAGTCCTCACTTTTGCCTATATCCAGGCTTGAGCAGACAAGCGCCAACTAATGACTACCTCCAATGTGAGAATCTAGCCATTGTCCCTTGACACTCAATGGTGTTACCATCGCTGAATCCACCACCATCAGCATCCTGGGTGTTACTATTGATCAGACCATGAACTAGCGATGTTAGTACTGTGGTTATAAAAACAAGTAAGAGGCATGGCATTCCATAGTGCATATACAGAACAACCTCAATTATCCGAATGAAATGGGTGGGGAGTATTTTGTTCAGATAACGGATAGCATTTTTACGGGATCTTGAGATCTTGTTCGGATAATCCAAAATTTGGATAATTGATGTTCAGATAACCAACGTTGTTCTGTAACCTGTCCATGATCTACAAGGCACAAGACAGGAGTGTGATAATATTCCCTACTTCCCTGGTTGAGTATAGGTTCAACAAGACTCAAGAAGATTAATACCCTCCTGGACAAAGCAGCCTGCTTGGTTGACATCACATCCCTCAAGTATCCATTATCTCCACCACAGATACTCAGTAGCAGCAGTGTGCATTATCTACAAGATGCACTGCAGAAATTTAACAAAGACAGCACCTTCCAAACTCACAATTACATCTATCTTGAAGGTCAAGAACTCCAGCACCTGTAAGGCCCTCCAACCAACTCACCATCATGACTTGGAAATTCACTATCATTGAATCAAAATTCTGGAACTCTTTCCTTAACAATTGTTATGGACCTGACCAAACCCCCTCAAAATATATTAAGAAGATTGTCTAAACCCTCACGTTTTCTTACTTTAGAGGTAAGTTGAAGGCGCTGTGTTCTGGATGCAATTTGGTCGGCCAAACTACCAGACTTGAAATAAAACACATTTTATTCATATACTATAATTAAAATACAGACAAAATAAAAGAATAGAATTGGCTTAACTGTAACTCTATTGAAATGCTTAACAAAATTATAATATATAATATAAGTAAACTAGTACTAAATAACCATTCCAATATAGTAACATTCCTCAAATGCACAGTTGCCAAAGGCAACTTCAGTAAAATAGATTGGCTCACATGCAATTCTAGCAGCAGGAAGAGAACCCCCAGCTTTTCACTGTAACAGAAAGAGAATAGGAACTTCATGTTACTAGCACCTGGTACTGAAAGCTAAAACTAAAAATCCTAGTTCTATAGGCACTTGACCCCACCCATTCAGTCTGCTTCTATTGTTCCATCTTTTAAAAAAAAGCTGTTTACTTTATTGGTTCAGAGCAGACTGCTCTGTACCTCTGTCTCAACCTCTCTTCAGTACGAAAAGGACCAAATACACCTCTTAAAGCCATAATATCATCACACAGTATCGTGGGTATACCTACACCACATGGACTGCAACAGTTCAAGATGACAGCTCACCACCATCTTCTCCAGGATCATTGGGGACAGTCAATAAATGTTGGCCCAGAGATTTCCACATCTCCTGAATGAAGAAAACAAAATATAGTGAATGGGTAACATGTAGCTGATCTATATCCTATTTGAACATAGAAGGTCTAATTAATGTGCTTCAAATGATAAAAAAAGAGGCAAACCTGTCCTATAGTGGGACAACCAGAAATAATGGAACATAATTCTAAAATTATAGCTATACCTGTTGTGTATTTGATATATTTTGTTGCCTGTTTACTACAGAGAAATACAGTAATGACACTACATCAATGTCTACAATTATTTTATTTCTAATGCTATAAAATACCTCTTCCAGTAAAAAAATTCCCCATCATGCCTAAACTCCACAGGTCCTTCACTGGAAGCTTTTGTTTAATTTAACTCTTACAGTCTCCACATAGGCTGAAGTAATAAAGCACAGTGAACATAGATCAATGGGTGGCATGGTAAATCATTGATTAGTACTGCTGTCTCACAGCGCAGGGGCCTGGGTTCAATTCCACCCTTGGGTGACTGATTGGAGATTACATGTTTGCCCCATGTTTGTGTGGGTTTCCTCCCATAGTCCAAATATGTGCAGGTTATGTGGATGAGCCATTGTGATAATACTATGGCTTTAAGGGGTGTCCTTTTTTTAAATGAAGAGAGATTGAGACGGAGATAAAGATAGTGTAGTTCCAAGCCAATAAAGTAGACAGCTTGAGACCTTGAATTTTGTTTGCAAAGTTGGAACAATAGAAGCAGCCTGAATGGGTGGGGTCAAGCTCCCATAGTACCAGGATTTTAATTTAACTTTTGTGTCTATTGGGGCTTGGAAGCTGCTATATATTTTTCCCTGCTACAATAAAACATTGGAGGTCTCTCTCTCAGAGTTTTCTCTTGATGTTCTTTCCTCCTGGACTGGAGAAACATTGCCTGTGAGACAATCTAGTTTACTGAATTTGCCTCTGCCAAGGGTGTGTTTACGGGATGTTACTATCTTTTAACATCTAATCAATGGCAGTTAATATATATTATTTTACTAAGTATTTCAATAGTTATAGTTAAGCTAAATCTTTATTCTTAGTTTGTCTGTAGTTTAACTGTAGTGTTAGAATAAAGAGTGTTTTGCTTCAAGTGTGGTAGTTTGACCAATCAAATTGCATCCAAACACTTACATTACAGTTGCCTTTAAAAGTAAGACAAGTTGGGGTCTAGGCTATTTTTTTAATGTATTTTGAGGGGGTTTGGTCTGGTCTATAACGTCATGCTAAAAATTGCCCTGGAGTGTGTAGTTTAGATGAGTTAGTCATGGCATAAACCCAAGGTTGTTTCCACTGGCGGGTGAAACTACAACTAAGGAGTCATAGCCTGAAAATTAAGGTGAGCAGATTTAGGACTGAGTTCAGGAGGAACTTCTTCACCCAAAGGGTTGTGAATCTGTGGAATTCTCTTCCCAGTGAAGCAGCTATGAGGCTACCTTATTGAATGTTTTTAAGGCAAAGCTCGAAGATTTTTTGAGTAGTAAAGGGATAGAGGGTTACAGTGAGAGGGTTGGTGAGTGGAACTGAGTCAATGAAAAGATCAGCCATGATCTTATCGACTGACCGAGCAGGCTGGAATGGCCAGACAGCCTGCTCCTGCTCCTTGTTTTATGTTTGGTTACAGGGATGCTTGAGGGTCGGTGCAGACCCGACGGGGGAATAGCCTCTTTCTGCACTGTATGGGATTCTATGATTCAATGAGTGAGCCGATGATCATAATAAAACCTGGAATAATTAAACCATTGATCACTCCACGGCCTTTGAGGAGTAAATTCGTGTTGCAGTCCAGTTCGTAAAAAGCATGAGGAATCTGGAACATTCTTGTTCAGAAGGCTGGCTCAGTTGAAATGTTTATATCTCAGTTTCGCAGCTATGTGTGAAGTAAA
>NC_057724.1:76274189-76285732 GCF_004010195.1 Chiloscyllium plagiosum | reverse complement strand
CTAACGTGTGGCAATGAGCAAAAGCATCTTAGAACGGAACACAAAACATAGATCAGTGCAGCACAGGAACAATATTGTGCAGAATATGACGCCAATAATCCCTTTTGCCTACTCTTGATCCACATCCCTCTATTCCTTGCATATTCATGTGCTTATCTAAAAGTCCCCTAAATGCCCCGAACGTATCTGCCTCCACCACCACCTCTGGCAGTGCATTCTAGACTCCTACCAGTCTCTTACCCCCTTGCATCTCCTTTAAACTTTTCGCCCTCATCTTAAACGCTCCACTTCCACCTCCCTACCCCACTGAAACAGAGGCTCCAACTCTGGTAAATAAGGTCTGACATCGTCTTGTGTGACAATGCTGTCACTTTGATAAGGTTATTTTTGCCCTGGATTTTTTTTTGAAGAGAGTTTGTAAAGGCAGAGGTACTGAACTGGCTACTGAAGACAGTTTAAGTCAACAATTTACGAGGCCTGTAGTATCTCTTTCGAAGCAGTTGTAACAATGGAAGCGGAGTGGCCAGCCCCCACAGATCAGGCTCTCCAGTTTTTTTTTTTAGCTGTGGTAGTCAGAAGCTATTTGGGTCCCAGAATATTTGGAGCTTCAGCAAAATGATTCCTAGTTGCTAGATTCTTTGGAATTCCTCATGTTGTTGTTTCCTCCCAGATTGGAGAACTGCATGTAAGAATCTGTGCCTGAATTTGCCTTTTTGTTTGATTCCTAAAGAAGGGCTTATGCCCAAAACATCGATTCTCCTGCTCCTTGGATGCTGCCTGACCTGCTGCGCTTTTCCAGCAACACATTTTTCAGCTTTTTGTCAAGGGGTATGTTTTTGGGATGTTACTGTAATGAAACAGTTAATTAGTAATAGTTGCTGTATTTATTATTCAGTTAAGTTTTCCAATAGTTAAGATCCTTTTTCTTTTGTTTTTATTATAACTATAGAGTTTTAAATTAACTGCATCCTGCTTAAGATCATGTAGTTTGGCCAGTCACATCACAGCTGGAACATACACTTCACATCTACCTTTAAAATAAAAAAAAATTGAGTCTAGGCTATCTCCTTAAAATATTTTCAGGGGGTCTGGTCTGGTTCATAACACTTGTGTGTGAGAGTCTGTTGGTGACCCTGTGAGGTGGCCTCTTGGTGACCTAGTGTGGTGGTCTCTCAGTGACACAGCGTGGTGGTCTCTTGGTGACTCAGTGTGGTGGCCTCTCGGTGACCCAATGTGGCGGTCTCTCAGTGACACAGTGTGGTGGTCTCTTGGTGACTCAGTGTGGTGGCCTCTCGGTGACCCAATGTGGCGGTCTATCAGTGACCAAATGTGGTGGTCTCTTGGTGACTCAGTGTGTTGGCCTCTCGGTGACCCAATGTGGCGGTCTCTCAGTGACCAAGTGTGGCGGTCTCTCAGTCTGGTGTGGCCTCACCACGGTTTTCTAGCCTTGAGGTAATTCCTCAAAGTGCAGTCCCGCTGTGGCCAAGCATCTAAGAAAGGCTGTAATGTTTGAACTTTCTGCTCTATTTATTTATTTTCTGCTAAGTAGTCATAGTACTTTAGTACTTGTGTACTTATGACAATAAAATCAAAATCAAATCAAATTAATGTGAGGTGCGATCAGAGTTAAAACTCAGCCAGGCCCAAGGGAGAGGGATCACTATCCCCTTCACCAACTAGTACTCTGCTAGAAGGTTGGAACCTGTACTGCTTAGAGCGTGCTGCTTTGGGGCCTCATTATCATGTACAAGTCATTCTAGAATCACAACATTGTTACAGAAGGAGGCCATTTAGCCCCATTGTGCCTGCATTGTTCTATTACCTTGTGCCAAACACTTGCCTTTTTACACATTATTTCTATCCGAAACAACCATTCAATTCCCTCTCTAATTCCTCCATTGAACCTGCGTCCATCATATTTCCAATCCAGACCCCAACTACTAGCTGTGTGAAAAAGTTTTTTCTCATATTACTGTTGCTTTATTTGCACACCCCTTTGAATCCATGCCCCTCTTGTTCTGGTCTCTATTACAAGCAGGAACAGCTTCCCCCTTTTGACTCTATCTCGTCTCCTGATATCTTGAAAACCTCTAACAAATCTCCTCTCAGCTGCTTTCTGTCTGAGGAGAACAGTCCCAACTTCTTCAGAACTAACGTTCCTCATTCCTGGTAACATTTTTGCAAATTGCTTCTGCAATCTCTCAAACACATTTCTATCCTTTCTATAATGTGATGCACAATTCTCCAGCGAAGGTCTAACAAGTATCATGTGCAAGTTCAACATCACCTTCTTGCTCTTGTACACCAGGCCCATAATAATAAAACCCAGAACACTGTCTGCCTTTTTAACTGCTCTTGTCACCTCTCCTGGCACCTTCAAAGATCTCTGCATAAACATGCACATTCACTCATAAGAAAAATGAACATACAAACTAGGAGCAGGAGTAGGCCATCTGGCTCTTCCGGCCTGCACCACCATTCAATAAGATCATGGCTGCACAGAGAATAGTTTGGAACTCCAAAAAGAGTTGGTGAAGTAGGCAGCTAGGTAGCTGATGAAGTTCAATGCAGGAAAGTGTGAGGTGATTCACTTAAGGCAAAGATAGATAGATTTTTGAGCAGTAAACAAATTAAGGGTCATGGCCTACGCTCCACTTACCCACCCTCTCACCATGACCCTTAATTTGTTTACTGCTCAAAAATCTATCTATCTTTGCCTTAAAAACATTCAAAGAGGTAGCTTCAGCTGCTTCCCTGAGCAAGGAATTCCACAACGCTGTGGGTGAAGACGTTCCTCCTCAGTTCAGCCCTAAATCTGCTCCCCCTTATTTTGAGACTATTCCCCCCAGTTCCAGTTTCACTTACCAGTTGAAACATCCTCCCTGCTTCTGTCATAGTTTTATATGTTCCCATCATCATTTTATATGTTTCTATAAGATTCCCCTCCTCATTCTTCTAAACTCAGGTCCCTCACCTCCTGCAACACTTTAGAATTGTACCCTTTTCTTAATATTGCCTTTTGATGTTCTTCCAACCGAAGTGAATCACCTCACACTTTTCTGCATTGAACTTCATCAGCTACCTAGCTGCCTACTTCACCAACTCTTTTTGGAGTTCCAAACTATTCTCTGTGCAGTTTGAAATTCCTCCAAATTTAGTGTCAATAGTCCTTCCTAC
Organism: Chiloscyllium plagiosum; assembly: GCF_004010195.1. Classification (NCBI taxonomy): domain Eukaryota; kingdom Metazoa; phylum Chordata; class Chondrichthyes; order Orectolobiformes; family Hemiscylliidae; genus Chiloscyllium; species Chiloscyllium plagiosum. The sequence goes on along the minus strand of NC_057724.1, from coordinate 76,282,555 downwards.
CCCAGTCCCCTCTTCGGATTCCCACCCCAAATAAAAACTGAAGTGATGCCTCTGAGAAAAGCTCATGGTCTTATACAGGAAGATCTTTAGTAGTGTACTTAAACTAGAATGGAGTCTTGCAGGATTGTGAGGGATGAGCACTGAAGAGTTTATAATGTCATTAGTTCAACTCCCACACCAGAGACCGTAACGTTAGAAACTGTAGAACAAACAAATAGCTGAAGTATGAAACGTACTTTCTTTATTAGTTTAACAAGTTGCTCACTGATTTCAGTTAAACTGTCTGTGCACACAAGATATTAATTCTTGAATATTGCTGAGAAAAGATACATTTTGTTGAAACTGGTGTTGCATCCAACAGAGCAATTGCCAAGAATGCTAATTTAATTGGAAAATAAAAGAATAAATGGTGGTATTCTTGATGGGTCCTGATGGGTGCAAGAGAAAACATTTCAACAAGATGTGCATTTTTTAAGCAATGCCCAAGCTCCGTACTGCCAAATGACTCCAGCCAAACCTCCTCGTCACCTTCTGTACATAAAGCAGATTCTCTCAGTTGAGTGCATGGTGTGTGGACCCTGCCAAGTACGGGGCAGGTGGTGTTTGAAGGCTTGGGTTCGGAGTTTTTGTGTTCTTTCCAGTATCGCGACTTTGTTTCTACATGTTCCTGGTGATGTCTCTCGGTGTGTTCAGTGCCACAACATAGTGAACTCATACACTGTAAAAATTGGCTTTAATGAACGTGTAAATGGCCTCAGGTACTGGTACTCTGCTAGAAGGTTGGAAACTGTACAGCCAAGAGTGTGCTGCGCTGGAGCCACATTATCATGTACAATTCAGAAGGATGCCATGCAGCCCAAGAAGCCTGTACCACCAATGCTATTAAACTTTCTTTAACAGGAAACTAGAAGTCTAGTCTAAAGTTCGATGAAAATCCAAAGTACCCATATTGCAATACATCTTGACTTTTATAGTCCCTGCATTCCAATCCAAGGAATTCACAGATACTGAAAACAAAGGAGCCTGTTTGACAATAGCCCAAGCTTTGTGGTAGTGGATGTCCAAACTCTGGTTAACAGGGTCGAATGAAGGAAGGACATCATTTTCCCAGAGGCCTGAAACTTTTCACTGATGAACATATCATTTAGTTTTAATTTTATTCACTCATGGATTCAGCATTTATTGCTCATCCCTTGACAAAGTGGTGATGAGTTGCATTCATGAATTGCTGCAGTCCATGTGCTGTTTCTAGAGACACAATGCCCTGAGGGAGGGAATAGCGATGATGTCAACATGTTGCTTTGATCTATTTGAAGTAACTGTCCTTCCTCTTAAAGACTGTGCAGTGAGGAGGGTGACCTAGTTTGAGGCATGGTACCTGAGCCACCAGGAATAGATGTTGGATTTGCTCTCATTCTGCAGGGCCTTGGAATGCAATTGGACGAGTCTGTGGACCAGATTAACTCAGCAATGTCTTGGATCTCCAAAGACATGAACACCTCCCAGAATAGAGTGACCAACCTCGTGGACAGCCACTTACTGCAGCGCCTGCTCTGCTTCCCATTGTATAAAACTCCACATCCTATGGAGGACATTTTACCTCAGCCAGGTCAGTCAGGTCCAAAGTTGGTTAATGGTGTCCAAGGAGAACATGAAGTGACAGGGCAGTTGTATGCATCTTCCAGCATTAATTGGATGGGATCTCAGCAATTGCCCTAAAAACAAGTACCTCAGATCATCAGACAAGCCCAAGGGTTGAGGTAATGGTAAATGTGGATATAATTACAATGTTCAACAGATGTTTGGGTAAGTACATGAATAAGAAAGGCTTGGAGGGATATGGGCCAGGAGCGGGCAGGTGGGACTTGTTTAGTTTGGGATTATGTTTGGCATGGACTGAAAGGTTGGACCGAAAGGTCTGGTTCTCTGTTGGATGACTCAATGACTCAAGAAAAGGATATAAAACCACAAAACCATAAGTAATAACAACAGGAGTAGGCAGTGTATCTCAGCCCTAAATATATGCAAGGACTCAGCCCCCACAGCTATCTGTAGTGAGGGCTTCCAAAGACTCACAGCTCTCTGAGAGAAGACACCCCTCCACATCTCAGTCTGAAATGGGTGGCCCTTTATTTTGACACCATTCCCTTGGTCCTTGACTCTCCATGAGGGGAAATATCCTCTCAACATTTACCCTGCTAAGCCCCTTAAGAATCCTATGTTGCAGCAAAATCACCTCTCATTCTCCTAAATTCCACTGAGTACCATTTTAACCTGTTTAGCCTTTGCTCATAAGACAGTCCCTCTATACCCTGGATCATTCTAGTGAACTTTGACATATGTCCCACATTTCTCTTGTCATTTGTGGCTTCGTCTGACAGAGGGCGCACCTTTGTTCTATGTCCCAGTGATGCGGGACCCTCTGCAGTGGTACAGCAGACCAACCCCAGGGGAGGGCCTTGTCGCTCCATCCAAGATGAGTATAATCATTGCAGGCTTCAGAACCACACAGCCAGAGGCCTAAGCAGCTGCCTCAGTCCGGATCAGAAGGAGGTGAAGCTGCATTAAGCTTCATGCAGTGATCTTTGGATGGCTGAGGAAAGATAGAGTGTAACACTAGGTTCTCAATGGAGATGGAAGTGTCATCTCTTATTCCTCATAATCTTCATAATTGCAGCTGATTATTCAATCTAACTTACACTTGTTGCCATCCTGTGATAAACTACATCTTGCTGTGTAAGACGAGTGTCTCTCCTTCTAAGACTCAAGAATAGTTTATCTTTAACCAGAGCCTAGATTAGAGTGGTGCTGGAAAAGCACAGCAAGTCAGGCAGCAACCGATGAGCAGGAAAATCGACGTTTTGGGCAAACGCCCTTCATCAGACTTTGATCACCAGCATCGGCAGTCCTCACTTTTGCCTATCTTTAACCACAGTTACATGGGTTGGTCTTTCAACACAGCACTGACAGGAAGAGCATTGCCACCAATATTTGGTACCACAACATACAAACACCACCACGTTTTCTGAGGCAACAAAGATGAGAAGGCACAACCTAGGAGTGTCCAAATGCAGAGGGCCTTCTATTGGGCTATGGGCATCACTGTGATGCTGTCTTCGTCATCCTCTGTCCTTTGAAATGAAGGTGACGCCTTTAAGGTTTTATACTGTAAGAGGTAGAACCCTTAGGAACAGAAGGATCTGGGCGTGCAGGTCCATAGTTCCCTAAAAGTGACAATACAGATCATCAAGGTGAGTGAGATGTCATATGGCATGGTTGGGGTATAGAGTACAAGAGTTGGCAAACCATGTTGCAGCTTTTACAAACCCTCATTAGGCCACATTTGGAGTACTGTGTGCAATTTTGACCGCCACACTACCAGAAGGACATGGAAGCTTTGGAGAGAAGGTTCACCAGGTCGTTGCCTGGTCTCAAGGGCATTGGTTATGAGGAAAGGTTAAAAAGACGGGGATTGTTTTCACTGGAAAGACAGTGGCTGACAGGAGGCATGATAGAGGTCTACACAAGTATGAGAGGCTCAGATAGGGTCGATAGTCAGAGACATTTTCCCAGGGTTGAAGTTTCAATTGTAAGACGGCACAGGTACAAAGTGAGTAGGGGATCATTTAAGGGAGATGTGTGAGGGAAGTTATTCACGCAGAGAGTGGTAGGAGCCTGAAACGTGCTGTCAGAAGAGGTGGTGGAAGCAGGCACATGGGTGACATTTAGGAAGCATCTGAGTGGTTACATGAATAGGGAGGGAATAGAGGGATACAGACTGAATAAGGGCAGGAGTTTGTTTCTAGTTTAGTCAGGGCATGATGACCAACACAGGCTTGGAGGGCCGAAGGGCCTGTTCCTGTCCTGTACTTCTCTTTGTTCTTAGCAGAGGCAGTAATGCAGAGACTCGAACAAACAGCTCTGCCAACCATCCAACCCAAACTCTGGGTCTGCTACGTGGATGATGCCTTTGTCATCACCAAATGAAACAAATTAGAGGAAACCTTCAAGACCATCAATAATACCCTTACTGGCATAAAATTCACTAAGGAGGAGGAAAAAACAACAAACTGCCGTTCCTCGATGTCGTAGTAGAGAGAACAGCCAATGGGGAACTTCAAACCAGCATCTACAGGAAAACAACACATACTGACCAAATATTGAACTACAGAAGCAATCATCCCAACAACCACAAATGAAGCTGCATCAGAACATTATTTCAATGAGCCACCACACACTGCAGCACAGAGGAACTATGAAGAGCAGAGGAAAATCACCAATACCGTGTATTCAAAAAGAACGGGTATCCAATGAACAGAATCTGCCGATTTCTCAGCAACAAACTCAAACAAATAGACAAAACACATCCAGCAGCCCTGGCCACTCTCCCCTACATCAAAGACATTTCAGAAATGAGTGCCAGATTACTCAGACCCCTTGGCATCATGGTAGCCCACAAACCCACCAACACACTAAAGCAGCAGCTAATGAACTTGGAAGACCCTATACAGACAACAAACAAAACAACAAGTTATTTATAAGATACCTTACAAGAACTATAACGAACACTACATTGGACAAACAGGCAGAAAACTAGCCACCAGGATACAAGAACATCAACTAGCCACAAAAAGACATGACCCACTCTCACTGGTATCCTTACATGTAGATAAGGAAGGACACCACTTCAATGGGACAACACATCCATCCTAGGACAAACCAAACAGAGACATGCACGGGAATTTCTAGAAGCATGGCATTCCAACAAACACATCGACATGGACCCGACTAACCACCCTCTGAGAAAAAGAACAGGAAATGACATCACCAATCCAAGGAAACCTAAACACATAAATAGAAAGCAGACCATGTGGCCAGTGCTTCACTGGAGACTCACTGATGATGTTACCTAGTATGGAGATAAAATCTGAAAATGAACCTTCCAGCTCAGCGAGCAAACCTACATCTGGAACCTCAACCTGAGCTACAAATCTTCTCCAAGCTCAATAACTATAGAATATTTGGTATTAAAACCAGTAGGGAATTCAGGAGAGATGTCTTGAACCAAGGAGTACTGGGGGTGTGGATCAGATCATCAGGGGTGCATGAAGTGGATAGCATAGATACATTTAACTGGAATGGAGTGAATCTCATGTGGGACCAGGAGAGGTGCATCGTGCTGATAGTATTCTATCTCTTTGGTGGTCCGTCCAAGTGAAGCTTGCGTTTGCTGAAGGTTGGATCAGTCGGGTTTGAGGTTACTTGCGTGAATCATAGAGGCTGGAATGGGGCTGAACGCTGGGCCGAATGGTCTTATTCCATGCTCTACATTCTATGTTATTTCATATGTGTCAAACAGCCAGAAACCGATCATTAGGTGACAAGAGAACTGTCTCCAGAGGGATAGTTAGCTCAGCCAAGTTAATATGGTGATGCCTGAGGGCCACATTCAGCTGAACAGTGAAGGCCCATTAGGAGTTCAAAAAACAGGTAAGACACAACCCTTTACTCCAAAATATTTGTGGTTTGAAGCCAGAGATAATTTGATTCAACTTGGCTTCTGAAGCATAACATTCTCCCATCTGGCATTTTTGCGAGCTATTGCAATTCGAGTTGAGAGGATCAAGTTAATTGCCTATGATTGATTCGTACTATCAAAATATTTAGAAAGAAAGATAGACAATATTTAGTTGGTAAATTCCATCTTAATTTGACACTTTTTTTCAGCTTGCATATAAAAATAAGGCATGTGTTTAGTTGAATGCTTGAGAGGGTAACTAAGAAATAAATTTAGGAGGTGATTTCTGCTGGTTATAAAACACGAAAAAAAATGTTGGATTAATATGCACATCCATCAAATCCCTCAGAAGCATCTCAAAGCACTTCTCAGGGTATTTTTTTTGTAATTTATCATCTGAATATGGCATTACTGCTAAGTCTAGAATTTGTCATCCATCCCTAACTACTCGTCAGATGTTGGTGGTTATCTAACTTCACAAATCACTATAGCTTCAACTTTACTTTTAATTGCTTCATGGGATGTAGCCAGTGCTGGTTAGGCCAACTTTAATTGCCCATCCCTCATTGCCCTGTGTGATGTTGGATTACTCACAGTGCTGCTAAAGAAAGAATTCCAGGATTCTAGACCAAACCCGGAAGATGACAGTGAAGCATGTTCATCTCACGTTGATGTATGATTTGCAGGGGACCTTGAAGTGGTGATGTTCCCATGTATCTTCTGCCCTGATCCTAATACAAGGTAAACTTCATGGGTTTGAACATAGCTGGTGGAGTAATTGTAAGGGTCACTGCAATGCATCTTGTGAAGATACAGACTGAGTAACAATGGTGGAGGGAGTGAGTTTTGAAGGTGATGGATTGGGTGCCGATCAAACAGGCTGCTTTGAGTATTCTATAACAGTTGTTCTTCCAAATGGTCTTTTGGGAGGCAATTTTACCCATCGCCTAGTGCTGTAGAGAAAGAGGTAATATTTAAACAAAGGACCTCAAAGAGGCCACAGAAAATTGAAGTAATATGGAATCTCTCCACTGACTAGGAACATCACCATTTTGATTATTTTAGTTCATGGTGATGCAGGATTTATTTATTATTCGTGATGACACTGAAGAATATGGTACTACTATGATCTACCTTCTTGAACCGCTTACTGCTTTTGTTCTGCAGTAATACCCCACGTGCTCAAAACAAAAAGCAAAGTTGCTGGCAAAGCTCAGAAGGTATGGCAGAATCTGTGGAGATAGAAAGCAGAGCTAAAACTTTGAGTCCAGTGACCATTCTTCAGGGCTGATTGTAGCTGGGAAATGGATTGGTATATATGCTGAGGTTTGGGGGGATGGCAGAGTGGGGAGGAGTAAACAATAGGTGGAAATGGAGCCTGGAGAAAGAGAGAAAAAACAGGTGAGCAGACAAAGGAATGGGGGACAAAAAATGGAAATTGCTGGAAAACTCAGCCAGTCTGGCAGCATCTGTGGAGAGAGATCCGAGTTAAAGTTTTGGATCAAGTGACCCTTCCCCAGAAAGGAATGTGTTAACAAGTGTGGCGCTGGAAAAGCACAACTGGTCAGGCAGCATCCACGGAGCAGGAGAGTCGACGTTTTGAGCATAAACTCTTGATCAACTTATGCTGAAACGTTGACTCTCCTGCCCCTGGGATGCTGCCTGACTGGCTGTGATTTCCTAGTGCCACACTTTGTGACTCTGTCTCTCCAGCATCTGCAGCCCTCACTTTCTTCTAAGAAAGGAAAGGGTCATGGTCAGGCTGGGAGAATGAATAGTGGTGACCAGTAGTGGCTGACAATGCGTTGGTGTGATAGCTGTCCACGTAATGACGAAGCTTGGTGGTGTGGGGGTTGAGGTAAAGACATGGGAGAAGGTGCTCAGGCCCTGAAATTATCAAACTCAATATTGACTCCAGAAGGCTGCAGGGTCTCCAAGCTGAAGACCTTTTCAAAGCTACTTCTATTTCTGAAGATGAATCACTGGACCCAAAATATTAACTCTGTTTTCTTTTTCATAGATGTTACTAAGTTTCAAGGGTTATACCCAAAACATTGACTTCTCCCCCTCCAGATGCTGCCTGGCTTGCTGTGTTCTTCCAGCCTCCTGCCTGTCTACTTTGGATTCCAGCAGCTGTAGCTTCTTTTGTGTCTAACTGAGTTTCTCTAGCAATTTCTGTTTTCAGTTCAGATTTTCAACATCTGCAGTTCTTTATTTTATACTATCGTGAAACGTTTTGATGGCCGAAGACGACATTTTATTACTGTCTCAGGGACAGTCAATAGATCATCTGCTATTTTTTGTTCGAGGTTGTAACCTCATTTGAAGACTACCTTTCTAATCCTGATTTGTGAGTGCAGTGCCAGGGAAACAGAGGATACAGACTTTCACTTTTGTCTGTCTCCTTCAGGCCAAAGCTCACTGCTATGAAAGGATTGTTAAGTTTGTCATTGTGCAATAAGTTGTTTTCAACATCTTTGTGATCAGAGACCAGTGTGGAGAAGAGATATCCTAATTCTCTAAGAACACTGTTGAAAAAAGGTTTACAAGGATGTTGCCAGGGTTGGAGGGCTTGAGCTATAGGGAGAGGCTGAATAGGCTGGGGCTGTTTTCCCTGGAGCGTTGGAGGTTGACTGAACATTCCAGAAGATTCCCCTGGCCTCGGACTCCTCGAACATTCCAGAAGATTCCCCTGGCCTCGGAAACGCCATTAGCCATGCCGCTGATGCAGCTACCACCCCCACGCTGATTGATGATGTCACTTCTGCTCCCATCATGGCCACTCCCACAGCCACTTCCGCCCCTCACATCATCGTTGATGCCACACGCTCAGTGACTTCCACCACCC
>NC_057724.1:76245295-76272155 GCF_004010195.1 Chiloscyllium plagiosum | reverse complement strand
GTTTCGGGCAAAAGCCCTTCATCAGGAATAAAGGCAGAGAGCCTGAAGCGCCCCCACCCTCCTCTAGCTTATCTCTCCACGCTTCAGGCTCTCTGCCTTTATTCCTGATGAAGGGCTTTTGCCCGAAACATCGATTTTGCCTGTCCTCGGATGCTGCCTGAACTGCTGTGCTCTTCCAGCACCACTAATCCAGAATCTGGTTTCCAGCATCTGCAGTCATTGTTTTTACCTCGTTGGAGGTTGACTGATGACCTTATAGAGGTTCATAATATCATGAGGAGCATGGATAAGATAAATAGACAAATTCATTTCCCTGGGCTGGGGGTGTCCAGAACTAGAGGGCATAAGTTTAGGGTGAGACGGGAACGATATAAAAGGGATCTAAGGGCCAACCTTTTCACACAGAGGGTGGTGCGTGTATGGAATGAGCTGCCAGGGAAGTGGTGAAGGCTGGCACAATTGAGCATTTAAAAGGATCTGGGTGGATATATGAATAGGAAGAGTTTGGAGAGATATGGGCCAAGTGCTGGCAAATGGGACTAGATTAAAAATCACACAACACCAGGTTATAGTCCAACAGGTTTAATTGGAAGCATATTATTCCAATTAAACCTGTTGGATTATGACCTGGTGTTGTGTGATTTTTAACTTTGTACACCCCAGTCCAACACTAGTATCTCCAAATCGGGACTAGATTAGTTTAAGATATTTGGTCGGCATGGACAGGTTGGACTGTTCCTGTGCTGTACATTTCTCTAACTCGATGACTCTATGATATGAAGACAATTTTTTGTTAATTTGATTTGCATCTGCTTTGCTTCACCAGAAACACATCCCAGATTTTAGCATGATTTACAAGTGGGGAACATCAATCAGTGTGAATTTTGGAATTTGAATATTTCAAACAGCCTTTGCCATTTGTAAATAGAGTGGATTTCTATCTTTATTTGAAGCAGATTTAGAATATAGAATGAGTTGGTCTTTTCCCAAATCATTTTCTGCTTCAGTGAGGGAAGCGACTGACTGTTGGGTTGTGGGAAGTGTTCATGTGGCGTGGAGTATTAACTGCCAGCGAGGCCAATTTGTCTTGTTCACTCAGATTGCTCCCTGGATGCTGCAGCTTGCCCTTATCACCAATGTAGGCAATTCCAGAGCCAAGGTAAACATTACAGAGAGAGGAACCATCTGTATCCACTCACTCTGCCAAGACGAAAGGACAAACTCAATGGAAATTTTCAAGTCCTGAGCTTGATAAACCTTTGTTGGGTAAATGTGTCAAGAGAGTTTGGATAAGTGGAATTGCTGTACCGATGAGCTTTGTTGGGTAAATGTGTCAAGGTATTTTGGGTAAATCAAATTGCTGTACTCTTGGGCTTTGTTCGAACTAAGTGACAGAACATGCTTGACGAATTCAATGACTTATTCCTGTTATGTCTATGATGCACTTTAACAGTTAATACAGGTCTACAGCTTATTGAAGGTAGACTAATTTCCACATTCGGGCAGCATGGTGGGTCAGTGTTCAGCACTGCTTGCTCACCGTGCCAGGAACCCGGGTTCGATTCTATCCTCAGGTCACTGTCTGTGTGGGGTTTGCACATTCTCCCTGTCACTGCACTGGTTTGCTCTGGTTTCTTCCCACAGTCAAAACAACTGCAACATTTAAAAGGCATCTGGATGGGCATATGGATAGGAAGGGTTTGGAGGGATATGTGCCGGGTGCTGGCAGGTGGGACGAGATTGGGTTGGGGCGCCTTGTCGGCATGGACGGGTTGGACCGAAGAGTCTGTTTCCATGCTGTACGTCTCTATGACTCTTTGACTCTATGTGCAGGTTAGGTGGATTGGCCATGCTAAATTTCCCATAGTGTCCAGGGATGTTGGGGTTAGCCATAGAAAATGCAGGATTATAGGGAAGGGGTGAGACTAGGTGAGATGCTCTTTGGAGAGTTGATGTATACTTGGGCCAAATGGCATGTTTCCACACGTAGGGATTCTATAAAGGAAGTTCCAACTTTTTTTTCTATCGACTCCGTTACAGTATCTGTTAAATGCCTCATTCCATTCATTCTGAAGTAATGTTCCATTATATTGTTGGATCAATGCCTATTTCTCAGCTCCTGATCTTTACATAGCAGTTATGTTTTAAAGAGTAAATTTTACAGAGTCTGCAAAGACATAATTTGACATTTCTGCTAAAATGTAATTCTATTACATACACAGAGAAGTTAAGTTGTCACCTCTGTTTAGATCCATTGTTTGGGAGGTGTTGTTTCGTGTTGACAGCTCTCTCTCTTGTGGTAAGTTGATATCCATTTGATTTTTTTTTTAACCAATCTGCTTCAGTGGGTTTGAAAATCTCCAAGTTGTCCTTTATAAATTCTTTATCACAGATCTGATAAAGTTTGCAAATCTACTATGTTTCACAGATGAATCGTTTTGGATTTTGGGTCAGTACAATGCATGTTGAGGAATAGTTATTAACTGATGGATCTGGCTGCTTAAGATAGCATTTGAGAAGTCTGTGTGATAAGGAAGAAATTTAAAGTTTGAGATGAATTATAAATCCATGTACAGTCTTCCATTGTTATGTCGACTATATTGTTAGTTCTTCAGGTTTGACAGATATTTTTCATAAATTGCTATGGGGCAGATAATGACAGTTACCTCATTTTCTACGTATCAACTTGGCACTGCTTTAAATAAAAATTCCAACTATCTTCCCTCTCTAACCTAAGTAGTTATAGAGCCATAGTGTGATACAGCACAGAAAGAGGCCTTTGGGCTAACTCACTTTTTCCAGCCGGGTATCCTAAACTGGACTAGTCCTGTTTGCCTGTATTTGGCCCATATCTCTCCAAACTCTTCCTATCCATGTACTGGTCCAGATGCCTTTTAAATGTTGTAATTGTACCAGCGTCTACCACTTCCTCTGGCAGCTCATTCATAAGTTCATAAGATATAGGAGCATAATGAGGCCATTCGGCCCATTGAGTCTGTACTTCCATTTGATCATGGCTGATATGCTCCTCACCCTCATTTGCTGCCTACTCCCCATATTCCTTGAACACATTACCAATTAAAAATCTGTCTAACTCCTCCTTAAAATTACTCACTGTCCCAGCATCCTCTGCATTCTGGGGTAGCGAATTCCACAGATTTCTCCTCAACTCTGTTTTAAATTTGCTACCGCTTATCCTAAGACTATAACCTCTCGTCCTAAAATCCCCCATAAGAGGAAGCATCCGCTCCATGTCTATTTTATCCACACCTTTTGTCATCGTGAATACCTCAATATGATCTCCCCACAATCTTCTAAATTCCAGAGAGTAGAGGCCTAAACTGTTCAATCTCTCTTCATACGACAACACCCTCATCTCTGGCATCAGTTGAGTGAACTTAATTCCATACACGCAACACCCTCTGCATGAAAAGGTTGCCCTTAGGTCTCTTTTAAATCTTTCCCTTCTCACCCCAACCTGTGTCTACTTGTTTTAGACTCCTGTACCCTTGGAAAATGACTTTGGCTATTTATCCTATCCATGCCCCTCATGATTTTATACACCTCTGTAAGGTCACCCCTCAGCCTCCAACGCTCCAAGGAAAACAGCCCCAGCCTATTCAGCCTATCGCTATAACTCAAACCTTCCGTTTTGATGTTTGGTACTTGATGGAACAGGAAGTCCCTGAAAGAGACCAGCAGGAGTGAAATGCCACATCCTAAATTTGTCAAGGTCTGCACCACTAGAGATATCCATATTCAAAAAGTTGTCTTTGGTGTTATATTTTCATCCACATTATAAAGAAAAGTGATTCTGATATCGCTTTTGTGTGAGATGTGAGAAGTCAGACTGAAAGTGTGATTTGAACTAGCCTGCCTGTTAATGAGGAGATAAAGAATTTGCATTCATCCAGTGTCTGAATATCATTTTACAGTCAATGACACTCTTTCTGAGGTGCAGTCATTGTTGGAAAGTGAGCTGATGCTGCAGCAGCCCATTATAGCACAGCAAGCTCCCACAAACAGCAATGAGATAACAATCAGACAATCTGTTTTCACAATGTTGATTGAGAGATAAATATTGGCCAGAACACTGGGAGATCTTCTTCACTCCTGCACCAGAGAGTGTTAGCCCACAAAACACATCCCGACAGCATGGAGGGAAAATAGTATTGACAGTGGTTCACAAAGATGTCATGTTAATGATTAACCAAGAGCCCCTCTGGCAATGAGACGACATGAATAATCTTGTGGCAGTACACAGAAGGACAAGCAGAGTTTTGTCTTGACCAATATTTATCTCTGAACCAAACTGATCAAAAACTAATCAACAGACCATTTGACCCATTAAGTCATTCCTGTAGAGTAATCATTGAAGATATTTGATTTGATTTATTATTGTCACATACCTGGTACAGTGAAAAGTTGTGTTTTGCATGCAGTACAAAGTAATAGGAAAGAACAAGGAACACAATGTTATAGCTGCAGAGAAGCTGCACAAAGAGTGAAATCAACATTAAATGAAAACTTTGAGAGGACCATTCAGAACTCTAATAACAGCCTGGTGGAAGCTGTTTTTGAATCTGTCAGATCATGTGTTTAAGCTTTTGTATCTTCTGCCTGATGGAAGAGAGTGGAAGAGATTATGATTGGGGTGGGAGGGGTTTGATGATATTGGCTTCCTCCAGAGGTGACAAGCAGTGTAGATGCAGTTCATGGATGGAAGATTGGTTTGTGTGATGGACTGGGCTGTGATCATGACTCTCTATACAGGTGCAAGATCCTTTGTCTGAAATGCTCGGGACCAGCTGTTTTTCAGAAATCGGAATTTTTCGGTTTTCAGAATGTGACAGTTTTGCGGCGAAATTTTTTAAAATCTTACCAAAGAAACAGACTTCTAATTAAGAATGTGCTTGGCCATGAACCCCCCATATCACATCTGAATGACACACATCGAGTTGGTATGGAGTTGGGTTAACTCCCCCTCCCACTCTGCCGAGGACATGGAGGTCCTGGGTCTCCTTCACCGCCGCTCCCTCACCACCAGACGCCTGGACCCTGACCTATCACCTTCATCCCCTCCCCCACTCACCCATTGTACTCTATGCTACTTTCTCCCCACCCCCACCCTCCTCTAGCTTATCTCTTCACGCTTCAGGCTCACTGCCTTTAGTCCTGATGAAGGGCTTTTGCCCGAAATGTTGATTTTACTGCTCCTCGGATGCTGCCTGAACTGCTGTGCTCTTCCAGCACCACTAATCCAGAATTAATTATTTACTCCCCAAGCAACCTTGTTTATGAGAAAAGAACTTCACAAAAAAAACTTCGGATTTCGGAGCTTTTCAGATTTTGGATGTTTGGATAAAGGATCTTGTGTCTGTAGTTGGGCATTGCATTTGGCTGTACCAAGGTGTGATGCATCTGGACAGTATGCTTTCTATGGTGCATCTGTAAAAATTGGTCAGAGTCTTCACAGACAGGTTGTATAGATACAAAATCATATAGAAGGCATTTCAGATAATTAGTAACAGAATTAGAGGAGAAAAAAGAGGGGAAAAAAAAAGTTGTCCACATAGCGTGTCGTTATAATTTGGAACGTGCTGCTGTTAAAAGAAGACAGACTCACTCACGTTTAAAACAGGATTGCCTGACCATCTCCTCAGAAGAAGACATGTGCAAGGTTCTGGAGAAAATGCAGGGCGAAGGAGTAATTGCTCAGTGGTTGCTCCCCCCCTCCACCTTCACCCTTTGAGCACAGATAAAATGTTGTGAGTGGCCTGGTTTTACACTAAAAGATTCAGTGAGTCAGCGATTTCACTCCATGAGCTGATTCATGCAACGAAGCATTTTTGACCCACTTTTCTGACCACAGTGCAACTTGAGCATCATTATGTATCTGCATATTAACTGATCAGGCAGGTTATGGAGCAGCTGTTTGCTTGAGATACTCTTTGGCTGATTCTACTGAAACTTTGCAGTACAAACATAACTGTCTCAGAGCAGTGGACCCTTCAGGACTCATAGAAAATACTGCTTCATTAACCAGTCTGTCAAATAACACATGTGCAGATTGGAATTTAATAAACATGGCCGGCCTGACCGCAGCAATTCAAGAAAGTAGTCGGGAGAGTATTCCTGGCACCAGCTGCGCAATACCAGTCAGTAATGAAACTGAGAGCTTTCACCTTTTGTGTCAGATGGCAGTGTTTGGAACTTTGTCACTGTAATCTTTGCCGCTAATCAATCAGCAATATATACATCTATTTCTTGGAAGTACCCATCACAACCTTGAAGACTGCACATCCACTTAGTTGGTCCCCAGCTGGTATGGCAGAAGATATTAATTGTCACCCTTACGTGTCCTTTAACCAATATTTACAACATATGGTCTCATCATTATCACATTGCTTTTTGGTGGGATCTTGCTAAGTGTAAAGTGGCTGCTGCGTTTTCTACATTACAATAGTTTAATAATGAAAATAGTTCAAAAATAATTCAATGAACTGTAAACCAATTTGGTGTGTCTTGGGGATGGTAAAATGCACTCTGTAAATTTTTCCCCTTCTGATTTTAGAATCATCTGTAAAAGACTTGTGAGGAGGGCAGAGAAGTTTAAGAAAGCAAAATAGCATCATAAAGTCATACAATGTAGAAATGGCCCTTTGGCCCATTGAGTCTGCACTGACAATGGGTGACAAGCTTGCACACAAAACATAGTTCCAAATTCTGAAAGAACTGCAGATGCCGTAAATCAGAAACAAAAACTGAAGTTGCTGGAAAAGCTAACAAGTCTGGCAGCATCTTTGAAGAGAAATCAAAGTTAATGTCTAAGGTCCGGAGGTCCTTTCTCAAAACGCTTCCTCATAGTTCCATCTTCCATGCCTTCCTGATATCCAATCGTGGCTATTCCCATGCTTTGCTCACAAGCCTCCTATCTTCCACTGTGCCTAAATGTGAGCTCGATCACATCTCTGTCCCTTACATCCTTACCAAGTCCTGTTAACTGAGTACCCACTGACCCGAAAGGACTAGTATTGTACAATTGTCCTTCATGATTTCACCACATGATCTCGCTCTTCCTGATGACTGTAATTTCTCCAGCCTCATGACCCTCTGAAATCTCTATGATCCTTCAATGCTGAACCATACACATACGTGTTTCTGAGTGGTCCTCCATCATATCTATGTCATCAGATGTCAGGAGCCTAAACTCTCGATCTCCTCCATACACCTCTCTGCATCTCTATTTCACCTTCCTCCTTCAAAACATTCTTTAAACCTTACTTTTTTCATCCTGTTCATGGCCATCTGTCCTAAGATTAGTTTAGATTCCCTACAGTGTGGAACCAGGCCCTTCGGCCCAATCAGTCCACACCGACCCTCTGAAAAGTAACCCACCCAGACCCATTTCCCTCTGACTAAAGCACCTATCACTACGGGCAATTTAGCATGGCCAATTCACCAGACATGCACATCTTTGGACTGTGGGAAGAAACCAGAACATCCGGAGGAAAGCCACACAGACACAGGGAGAATGTGCAAACTCCACACAGACAGTCACCCGAGGCTGGAATCGAACCTGGAACCCTGCTGCTGTGAAGCAACAGTGCTTACCACTGAGCCTTTGTGCCGCCAGATCTCCACAACTGATTTGAAGTCGAATTTTGCTTACTAATTGGGTGGCTCAGTGGTTAGCACTTAGCGCCAGGGACCCAGGTTCGATTCCGGCCTCGGACAACTTTATGGAGTTTGCACATCCTCCTCTTGTTTGCGTGGGGTTTTCTTTGGATGCTTTGGTTTCCTCCCACAATCCAAAGATATGTAGGCTAGGTGGATTGGCCATGCTAAACTGCCCATAGAATCTCAGGATGTGTAGGCTAAGTGGATTAGCCATGTGGAATGCAGAGTTAGGTGGATGGAGTGGGTCTTGGCTGGGATGCTGTTTGGAAGGTCAGTGCAACTTGAAGTGCTGAATGGCCTGCTTCCACACTGTTGGGTTCTATGAATTGCTTCTGCACTTTCTGCACTTTACTATATTAAAGGCACTGTGAATTATTGCTGTACCTCATAGATATTCAGGTTCCCTCAGGTACCTATCTAGCAATTCTCAGGTACCTATCTAGCAATTCTTCGTCCTTTGTTTTCTTATTCAGTCAGGGCCAGTGATAGATATCACTGGCTGGGCCAGCATTTATTGTCCATCTCGAATCACCCACGGGGCAGTTAAAAGTCAACCCCATTGCTGTGGGTCTGGAGTCACATGTAGGCCAGACCAGGTAAAGATGCAGGTATCCTTCCCTCAAGGATATCAGCTGTGTGGTGAATCCTAACTGCGCTCTGGTCAGTTAACGATTGTGAATAATGCTGACCCAGCCAGTGATAGCTACAGTTCCTGAATGAATAATAATAAAATAAAGACTAAGAATTCCTAGACAGGACATCAGTGAACCAGATGGGTGTTTTGTTTTTACTGACAGTAATTGACAATGGTTATACGGTTGCCATTAGATTATCCTTTTAACTCCAGATTTCTATTCAAATTTCACCAACTGCCATAGTGAGATTCAAAACCTCACATTGCCAGAAGATAAGCCTGGGATTGTGGATCATGAACCCAGTGACGCTGCCACCTCATCATTGCCTCGCCTTCTTGAAGGAAAGTTATAATCGCATGATTTTTCAGTGCAGCAGCAGCACCTCTTCCCAGCAACCGCAACTTCCTGACTCCAGCAGCTCCCCAGAGCTAACAGTGAAAAGAGGAGGTAGTTAGTGAAGAGCAGAAAGAAAAGGAATGAGAGACAGAGAAAGACACCCTGATCTCATTGAGGAGAGAGAGAGAGAGAGAGAAAGAGACGAGCTGAGGCTACATTTGCATTAGGCCCAATGTCATATCAGACTCTGGGTATCACCAACTTGCAGCTGCATTTGAACAGTTTGCTGTTTGGAGATAGTGAGGACTGCAGATGCTGGAAAGTCAGAGTTGATAAAGTGTGAAGCTGAAAAAGCACAGCAGGTCAGGCAGCATGAGGGGAGCAGGAGAGTCAAAGTTTCATTTCGGAACCTTTCATCAGGACTCCTGATGTTTGCTGCTGTCAACCGTGCTGTTTTGTTATTTCCCTAATCACCCTGTTCAGAGATATTATGACGCAAGGAGAAAATGGGATTTTACTGTGGACCTCCAGGCTCAGAGACAGGGACTTTATCACTGCTCCACAAGACCTAAGTCCTCATTTTTAAATATTTTCTGACCAACGCATTCAGAAATGACATTAAACATTTAAAACAAGAGCAAATAAGACATTAACCCAGGCCTCCTGGCTCAGAGATATGGACAACCCACTGTACCACAGTCTCTCATAAATATTTGTCTCAAACAACCTCTCATTGATATTTTTAATCAATCTCTTCAGATGTATTACAGCCCAGAGGTGGGGACACTACCAATGCACCACAAGAACTCATCAATCCTCCATTTCACGTTGAGTAACGCCCTGTCTAACAAGCAATTGTACAGGTTTGGCCACAAGAGATTCTTTAATAGGAAAAGGCACTTGGTTTAATAAACAAGCTGTACATTACTGCATAACAATGGGTACAATTAACATTAATTAGATCATAATAGGTAGGAGCTGGAATAGGCCATTCAGCCCATCAGGTCTGGTCCACCATTCAATGAGATCATTGCTCATCTGATATTTCTCAACTCCATTTTTCTCTCCTTTCCCCACAACACTTGATTCCCTTAAGGAATGAGGATCTATCTCAGCCTGAAATATACTCCATGAACCAAACTGGACAAATCTCTGTGATAAAGGATTCTGTAGATTCATTTGCTCTGAGATGAAATAAATTCCACCTCATCACTTTTGAACCGGGACATTTCACTCTGATATGATGACCCTCTGTTCTGACATTCTCCCATAAGCAGAAACGTTCTTTCTCAGTCTCACCTGTCAGATCCCCTCAGAATATTGTATATTTCAATAAGATCAACTCTCATTCCTCTAAACGTCACTTGTGTACAGGCTACTGAACCTCTCCTCAAAAGACAATCACAGGATTAACCTACTGTATTATCTCTGAACTGCCTCAAATGCCAGTATATCTTAGTTAAACATAATTACCATTATTAGGAGCCAGCGATGACACATCCCTCCTATCATGTGAGATGGTCTGATTCTCCATCAAACAACTGTGTGATATTAAGTGGAGCGAATGTAAATTCAACATTAATTTTTTCAGAACTATTACCTTATTGTACAACAGCTCTCTCAGTTTCAATTATATCCATATTCTTAGAAGAATTGCTGAGGGAGGCCATTCAGTCCATTAAGCCTGGGCTACCTCATTCATTGAGCTATCCAATTAGGCCCACTCCCTATCCCCAAACTCCTTCAATAATCTTACCCACCATTCCCCTTAAAGTGTTTACCCAATCCTCTTCATAAAGTTACCACTTAATCTGAATCCTGCAATATTTCAGACTGTTCCCTCCTGATCACAACAACTCAATGTGTAAAACACTGCTTCCTCAGGTCATCTCCGGTTCTTTGAGCACCTTAAATCCGCAGTCTTCAGCCATTGGGAAACAATATCTCCAAGTATACTTGATGAACACCTTGCGTGATTTTTAACAACTTTCATATCCTTCTCTGCTCTGAGGAAGACAACCTCATTTTTTCCAGTCAATGCGTATAATTGTCACCCCAGTACCATAGAATCCCTACAGTGTGGAAGCAGGCCATTCAGCCTATCAAGTCTACACTGCCCTTCTGAAGAGCAACCCATCCAGATGAACCCTAACCCCTGTAACTCTGCATTTCCCATTGCTTCTCCACCTAGCCTGCACATCCCTGGATCCGACTGGGCAATTTGTTGTGGCCAATCTGTCTAACCTGCACATCTTTGGATTGTGGGTGGAAACAAGGCACCTGTAGGAAATCCACAAAGAAGCAGGGAGAATGTGCAAACTCAACACAGGCCTCACCCGAGATTGAAATCGAACCTGGGTCCCTGGCGCTGTGAGGCAGCAGTGCTAACCACTGAGCCACCATGGTGTCCCAACCTAGTAAATCTCACATTCACACTAAATTGGGATCCAGAATGCAACACAATGTCTGAGCTGAATGCTAATCAATATTTAATGAGAATCTCTAAAATGGATTCTATTACTGAGCAGCTTCCCTTGCCTGTGGGTTTGCAGTCACTGTAATTTTATTAAAGGTTGCGTTGTAGCTGAGAGAACAAATGTAATAATGACAATGGAAACAATTGTGAAAGACTAATCTATGTGAAGAGATACTGACCTATGAATGGTAATTAGGTCCCAAATCCATCTTATTCAATTGAGGTGTTATTTTCCCTTAAAATTTTAGGTTTACCAGTTGTTGGAACCTTTTAGGTCTTTCCTTGTGTATCTTCACATTCATGGATAGATTCTTCCCCACCAATAAACAGTCAATTGTTTCGAAATATTATTATTTGTCCACTAATTAAAGGGTGAAAACATTGATTATCAGAACTTGCTTAAACTTAGAATCATACAATCCTTCTAGTGTGGAAACAGGACATTCAGCCCATTGAATCCACACCGACCCTCTGAAGAGCATCCCACCCAGACCCTTCCTTATCCCCATAACCTTGCATTTCCCATCACTAATCCATGCCACCTGCACATCCCTGGACACCATGGGACAATTTAGCATGGGCAATCCACCCTAACCTGCATACCTTTGGACTAAGAGGAAACTGGAGCACACGGAGGAAATCCATGCAGACACGGGGAGAATGTGCAAACTCCACACAGACAATTGCCCGAGGCTGGGAATTGAACCCAGGTCCCTGGCACTGTGAGACTACAAGAGGTTTTCTCCTCTGCCTCATGGTTTAAGGGTTACCAACTTTATTGCTGATGCTGCATCATAGATTGTTTTCTTAAGCCGTGAGTTGCTTTCTGATCTGAAGGCCTATGTTCCCTTCTCCTTATAGCAGGCCCATATGATTTTCATCAAAGTCAGATGATAAATTAATGCCAGAGGCAAACCCATTCCAGTTGCTCAGCTCAGAATGAGTTCACATCATTACTTTCAAAGTCTTCCAGCAGGGCATTGAAATCAACTTCACATTTGGAGATTGTTAGTGTTGTTTTTTCCCACAGCTTCAGATGTAATGTATTGTTAGGCTTCTTTGGAAACTTGTTCTATATCTATAGTTCAGTATTTTATTGTGAGCAATGTTTTTCAGATATTAATTCTTGGGAGATAGGTATCACTGAAAGGGGATGGGTGTAATACTGAGGTGGCCAATGTGTGGCATTTATCATTTATCCCTGGGTGCCACTCAGAAAGCTTCTTGAACAGCAGAGGTCCACCTGGCAAAGGGGCACCCTCATTGTTGTTAGTTCGCAAATTCCAGGGATTTTAACCAAGTGACAGACGGACACCCAGTCAGAATGATGGAAACCTGCTACTGTGATTAGATTAGATTCCTTACAGTGTGGAAACAGGCCCTTCGGCCCAACAAGTCCACACCGACCCGCCGAAGCACAACCCACCCATTCCCCTACATTTACCCCTTTTACCTAACAATACGGGCAATTTAGCGTGGCCAATTCACCTGACCTGCACATCTTTGGACTGTGGGAGGAAACCGGAGCACCCGAAGGAAACCCACGCAGACACAGGGAGAATGTGCAAACTCCACACAGTCAGTCGCCTGAGTCGGGAATTGAACCCGGGTCTCTGGCGCTGTGAGGCAGCAGTGCTAACCACTGTGCCACGTACTTGTTCCCAGGAACAGCATTGCTGATTAGAATGCTATTTACTGCCTGTCCTGAATTGTACCAAGGAGCATTTAAGGTCAACCACATTGTTGTGGGTGTGTAGTCACATACAGACCACACCAAATAAGAACAGCAGATTTCCCTTTCCTAAAGGGTATTAGTGAACCAGGTGGGATTTTATGTGAGTGGTTATATTTGTCATCAGGCAAACATTTTTATTCCTTTTGTTTATTGGATTCAAATTTTATCAGCTGTCACTGAATGATTTAAACCCATCTCAACAGAACATGAGTCCAAAGTTCTGGATTACTCATTTAGTAACCTCACTGCCTTTCAGTAGCACAGTTCTCCCCCTGTCAATATTTACCCTTCAACCAACATTTCGAAAAAGCAATATATTTGATTCTTATCTCACTGCTGCTTGGGTGACATTGCTGTGCACAAATTATTTGCTACATTACAACAATAAAAAAACATGAAAATATTTGTTTGACTCTAAAATGATGTGGATCAAAGATGTGATACAAATAAAAATTCATACATCTACAAGTGCTCAGTAATATTGAGTAAGAGTGACCGGTTGGAGGTTCTTTGTGAACTCTCACAGAACAAAGACAATCCATATGGATAAATCACATTTACTTCACATTTACATTGACACCTTCCTGCTTTAGAACTAAGTTGTTATCCCATCACACCCAAAAACATGGCATTTAAATAATGCTAAAACTGATTTGAATGACCAAGGTCTACTGTGAAGCGGGTGGCTTCCCAACTGACAATAACAGCACTCTCTTACTCACCGTAACCTACTTATCATAACCACACACTCTTACTCACTGTAACCTACTGACCATAACTGCACAGTCTTGCCCACTGTAACCTACTGACCACAACTGCACTGTCGTGCCCACTGTAAACCTACTGACCATAACTGCACAGTTTTAACCACTGTAACCTACTGACCACAACTGCACACTCTTACTCACTGTAACCTACTGACCATAACTGCACAGTCTAACACACTGTAATCTACTGACCACAACTGCACTGTCTTACCCACAGTAACATACTGACCCTAACTGTCTTACGCACTGTAACCAACTGATCATAACTGCACTGTCTTACATATGGTAACCTACTGACCATAACTGCACTGTCTTACCCACTGTAACCGACTGACCACAGCTGCACTGTCTTACCCACTGTAACCTACTAACCAACACTGCACTGTCTTAACCACTGTAACCTACTGACCATAACTGCTCTGTCTTACCCACTGAAATTCGACTGACCACCAATGCACTGTCTGATCCACTGTAACATACTGACCACAACTGCACTGTCTGACCCACTGTAATCTAATGACCACAACTGCACTGTCTTACCCACAGTAACCTACTGACCACAACTGCACTGTCTTACGCTCTGTAACCAACTGATCATAACAGCACTGTCTTACACAATGTAAACTACTGACCCTAACTGCACTGTCTTAATTTGGAGATGCCGGTGTTGGACTGGGGTGTACATAGTTAAAAATCACACAACACCAGGTTATAGTCCAACAGGTTTAATTGGAAGCACACTAGCTTTCGGAGCGTCGCTCCTTCATCAGGTGATTGTCACCTGTTGAAGGAGCGTCGCTCTGAAAGCTAGTGTGTTTCCAATTAAACCTGTTGGACTATAACCTGGTGTGTGATTTTTAACTTTGCACTGTATTACGTACTGTAACCTACTAACAATAACTGCACTGTCTTACCCACTGTAACCGACTGACCATAACTACAGTTCTTACCCACTGTAACCTACTGACCAACACTGCACTGTCTTACCCACTGTAACCTACTGACCACAACTACACTGTCTTACCCACTGTAACCAACTGACCACAACTGCACTGTCTTACTTACTGCAACCTACTGTCCATAACTGCACAGTCTTACGCACTGTAACCTACTGACCACAACTGCACTGTCTTTCCCATTGTAACCTACTGACCACAACTACACTGTCTTACCCACTGTAACCTACTGACCACAACTGCACGGTCTTACACACTGTAACCTAACTGATCACAATTGCACTGTCTTACCCACTGTAACCTACTGACGACAACTGCACACTCTTACTCACTATAACCTACTGACCATGACTGCACAGTCTAACGCACTGTAACCTACTGACCACAACTGCACTGTCTTACCCACAGTAACCTACTGACCTTAACTGTCTTATGCACTGTAACCTACTGACCATAACTGCACTGTCTTACCCACTGTAAGCTACTGACCAAAACTGCTCTGTCTTACCATACTGTAACCTACTGACCACAACTGCACTGTCTTTCCCACTGTAACCTACTGACCACAACTGCACTGTCTTACGCTCTGTAACCAACTGATCATAACAGCACTGTCTTACCCACTGTAAACTACTGACCCTAACTGCACTGTCTTACCCATTGTAACCTACTGACAATAACTGCACTGTCTTACCCACAGTAATCTACTGACACTAACTGTACAGTCTTACGCTCTGTAACCAACTGATCATAACAGCACTGTCTTACACACTGTAAACTATTGACCCTAACTGCACTGTCTTATGCACTGTAATCTACTAACCATAACTACACTGTCTTACCCACTGTAACAGACTGACCAACACTGCACTGTCTTACCCACTGTAAACTACTGACCACAACTGCACTGTCTTACCCACTGTAAACTACTGACCATAATTGCACTGTCTTACCCACTGTAACCGACTGACCAACACTGCACTGTCTTACCTACTATAAACTACTGACCAACACTGCACTGTCTTGCCCACTGTAACCTACTGACCACAACTGCACTGTCTTACCCACTGTAAACTACTGACCATAACCGCACTGTCTTACGCACTGTAACTACTGACCACAACTGCACTGTCTTACCTACTGTAAACTACTGACCAACACTGCACTGTCTTGCCCACTGTAACCTACTGACCACAACTGCATGATGAAAAGTTTTACCATGATGAACTTTAATGGCAGATATACTGATTGGATTTTGTTTCAATCAACAACTAAACTTCTTAGACAAGTAACCTACTGACCACAACTGCACTGACTTACCCTCTGTAACCTACTGGCCACAACTGCACTGTCTTAACCACTGTAACCTACTGATCCTAACTAGGTAAAAACAATGACTGCAGTTGCTGGAAACCAGATTCTGGACTAGTGGCGCTGGAAGAGCACAGCAGTTCAGGCAGCATCTGAGGAGCAGTAAAATCTGATCCTAACTGCACTGTCTTACACATTGTAACCGACTGACCCTAACTGCACAGTTTTACGCACTGTAACCTACTGACCACAGCTGCACTGTCTTACCCACTGTAATCTACTGACCACCACTGCACTGTCTGACCCACTGTAGCATAATGACCACAACTGCACAGTCTTACGCACTGTAATATACTGACAACAACTGCACTGTCTTACCCACTGTAACTTACTGACCATAACTGCACCATCTTACCCACTGTACCTACTGACCACAACTACACTGTCTTACCCACTGTACCTTACTGACCATAACTGCACCATCTTACCCACTGTAACATACTGACAACAACTGCACTGTCTTACCCACTGTAACTTACTGACCATAACTGCACCGTCTTACCCACTGTGCCTACTGACCACAACTACACTGTCTTACCCACTGTAATTTACTGACCATAACTGCACCGTCTTACCGACTGTAACCTACTGATCACAACTACACTGTCTTATACACTATAACCTACTGACAATAACTGCACTGATTTACCTACCGTGACCTACTGATCCTAACTGCGCTGTCTTACACACTGTAAACTACTGACCACAACTGCACTGTCTTACACACGGTAACCTACTAACCATAACAGCACTGTCTTACCCACTGTAACCTACTGATCATAGCAGCACTGTCTTACACACTGTAATCTACTGACCACCACTGCACTGTCTTACCCACTGTAAAATAATGACCACAACTGCACAGTCTTACGCACTGTAACCTACTGACCACAACTGCACTGTCTTACCCACTGTAACCTACTGACCACAACTGCACTGTCTTACCCACTGTAACCGACTGACCATAACTGCACTGTCTTACCCACTGTAACCGACTGACCACAACTGCACTGTCTTACCCTCTGTAACCTACTGACCACAACTGCACTGTCTGACCCACTGTAACATACTGACCACAACTGCATTGTCTTATCCATTGTACCTACTGACCATAACAGCATTGTCTTCCCCACTGTAACCTATTGGCCACAACTGCACTGTCTTACACACGGTAACCTACTAATCATAACAGCATTGTCTTACCCACTGTAACCTACTGATGATAATTGCACTGTCTTACTCACTGTAACCAACTTACCACAACAGCACTGCCTTAGTCACTGTAAACTACTGACCATAACTGCACTGTCTTGCCCAATGTAACGTACTCACCATAACTGCACTGTCTTACCTACTGTAACCTACTGATGACAACTGCACTGTCTTACTCACTGTAACCAACTGACCACAACAGCACTTTCTTACTCAGTGTAAACTATTGACCATAACTGCACTGTCTTACCCACTGTAACGTACTGATCATAACTGCACTGTCTTATCCACTGTAACCTACTGACCACACACAAACATTCCTGATGAAGGGCTTATGCTCAAAACATCGACTCTCCTTCTCCTCGGATGATGCCTGACCGGCTGTGCTTTTCCAGCACCACACTCTTTGACTCAGACATTCATTGGAGTTGAGAAGAATGAAAGGTGATGTTCGTGGAACATATGAGATTCAGAGGGATTTGGATGTTGAGAATATGCTTCCTCTTGTCTGGGAATCTAGAACTAGAGGATCAGTTTAAAATTGAGGGAGCTCCCTTTGAAGATGGTGATAAGGAGACCTTGCTTCAGTTGGGGGTCCTTAATGTTTGAAATTCTCCACAATGGACAGTAGTGGAGGTTGGGTGACCCAAAACTGAATTAGTCAACTTTGTGATTTCTAAGACCATAAAATATACGATGTGAAGGAATTGTTTCCCTCAGAGAGTATGGAATTCATGGAATTCTTGACTGCAGAGTGTTGTTGAGGCTGGGTCATGAAACATATTTCATTCCGAGAGAGAGAGATTTTTAATCATTAAGGGAATCAAAGGTTATGGGGAAAAGTCAGGGAAGTGGAGTTGAGGATTATCAAGTCAGTCACAGTGTCCATTGAATGATGGAACAGACTCAATGGGCTGAATGGCCTGTATCTGTGCGTGAATCAATTATCATGATTAGGTTATTTACAGTGTGGAAACAGGCCCTTCGGCCCAACAAGTCCACTCTGACCCTCCAAAGAGCAGCCTTAAAAATAATTAAATATTCTGTCCTCACTGCCTTTTGAGGTAGGGAATTCCAAAGATTCACAAATCTCTCAGAGACAAAAACATTTCCTCATCTCCGTTACAAATGGGGCAGCCCCTTAATTGTTAAACCGTGACCCCTGGTTCTAAATGCTCCCTCAAGAGGATCCTTTTCACATCCTCTCAGTCCGGTGCCCTGCGGACTTTTTATGTTTCAATTAAGTCAGCTCTGATTCTTCCAATCTCTAAAGGAATCCTCATAAGGCGTCTGCTTATTCCAAGTCCATACTAATTATTGGCAACACCAGACACAATAGAACAAATGAATGATTTCTATCACCCTGACTAGATTCCCCAGGCACTGTAAGGAAAGGAATATTGTTTTAAGCGAAACTCACAATTCAATTTTTCAGACTATCCAATGGTCAATGATTTCAACAAAGTGCAAGATGTTATTTGCTTTAGGCGGCTGTGTAGAACATGGGCTGAACCTTACCAGCATACTCTGCAAGGCTAAAAAGCTTTCAATGTCAAGGAACTTGCTAAAAGCTGCAGGCTGTTTTCTCAGATAAAAAAGATCACTGGACTGTGTTGAGAAACAACATTTTCAGACTTTGATGTATCTTCTGAGCGACACAAGAATCATAAAATAGGGTTAAAACTGACAAACAATCAGCTTTCAAAGATCTAAAAACATAAAAACTGAATAAGTGGGCTATAGGCTAACAGTGTATGCTCCACCATTCTCTCAGATCATGCCTCCCCTGACTGCGAACATATCTTCTATTGTCTATACCTGAGGTGGCACGGTGGCTCAGTGGTTAGCACTGCTGCCTCACAGTGCCAAAGACCTGGGTTCAATTCCTGCCTCGGGCAACTGTCTGTGTGGAGTTTGCATATTCTCCCCGTGTCTGCGTGAGTTTCCTCCGACAGTCCAAAGATGTGCAGGTTAGGTGAATTGGCCATGCTAAATTGCCTGTAGTGTTAGGTGTAGGGGAATGGGTCTGGTAGGGTTGCTCTTTGGAGGGCCATTGTGGACTTGTTGGGCCGAAGGGCCTGTTTCCACACTGTAAGTAACCTAATCATGATAATTGATTCACGCACAGATTCAGCCCATTAAGTCTGTTCCATCATTCAATGGACACTGTGACTGACTTGATAATCCTCAACTCCACTTCCCTGACTTTTCCCCATAACCCTTGATTCCCTTAATGATTAAAAATCTCTCTCTCTCGGATTGAAATATGTTTCATGACCCAGCCTCAACAACACTCTGCAGTCAAGAATTCCATGAATTCCATACTCTCTGAGGGAAACAATTCCTTCACATCGTATATTTTATGGTCTTAGAAATCACAAAGTTGACTAATTCAGTTTTGGGTCACCCAACCTCCACTACTGTCCATTGTGGAGAATTTCAAACATTAAGGACCCCCAACTGAAGCAAGGTCTCTTTATCACCATCTTCAAAGGGAGCTCCCTCAATTTTAAACTGATCCTCTAGTTCTAGATTCCCAGACAAGAGGAAGCATATTCTCAACATCCAAATCCCTCTGAATCTCATATGTTCCACGAACATCACCTTTCATTCTTCTCAACTCCAATGAGTGTCTGAGTTAAAGAGTGTGGTGTTGGAAAAACACAGCCGGTCAGGCAACATCCGTGGAACAGGAAAGTCGACGTTTCGAGCATGGGCCCTTCATCAGGAATTATTGTGTGTGTCTGGGCGTGCCCAAGGGGGCTGAGAAATAAATGGGAGGGGGTGGGGCTGGGGGAAGGTAGCTGGGAATGCAATAGGTGGATGAAGGTGGCGGTAATGGTGATAGGTTGGAGAGGAGGGTGGAGCAGTTAGGTGGGAAGGAAGATGGACAGGTAAGATGGGTCAAGAGTGTGGTTGGAAGGTCACAGGGCAGAAGATGAGGTGTTCTTCCTGCAGACATCAGGTGGTAAGGTTTTGGTGGTGGAGAAGGCCCAGGATTTGTATTTCCTTGATGGAGTAGGAGGGGGAGTTCAATGCTGCAGTCTTTCCCCCATTTAAACAATATTGCAATGTGCTCTTTCAACTAGTCGAAGTGGATAGTTTCACACATTCTCTCATTATACATTTTGGGCCTTTTACTGTGTATTATTTAGATGCTAATGTAGAAGCATGAGGCAAATTGAAGGTTTTTTTAAGCCTGATAAAAAATTGGAGTTGGATACAAAGAATATCCAGACACAGTGTGCATTGTGAGGCTGTTGGAAATCCAGTTATAGAGAGGTTGAATGCTATGCAGTTTATTTGGAGGAGAGAGACGAAATCACAAGCTGGTCTGATATGCAGTATATGGTGATGATAAATTAAATTACATTTTATTGTTGTGCATCCTCGTTTAGGAGGGAGGCAATGGCTGGAATGTTAATCCAGAGACCCAGGTAATGCTCTGGGGTCCTGGGTTCAAATCCTGCTGCAGCAGATGATGGAATTTGAATTTGATAAATATTTTCAGTTAAGAGTTGAATGATGACAATGAATTGACTTTTGGAAAAATCCAGCTGGTTCACTAATGCCCTTTAGGGAAGGAAGTCTGCCATCCTTACCCGGGGTCTGGCCTATATGTGACTCCAGACCCACAGCAACGTGGTTGACTGTTAACTGCCCTCTGGGCAAACAGGGATGGGCAGTAAATACTGGCCTAACCAGTGATGCGCTTGTCCCATGAATGAATTTTAAAGTACAGGAGTACCATAAATGTGCTCAAACTCACCTTTCTACAGCGCATCTCAAGTACAAAGATACCCAGCTACAAACTCTGAGGGTTTTAAGTAGAAAAATAAATAAAGCAAAAAGTTTAGATTAGATTCCCTAGAGTATGGAAACAGGCCCTTCGGCCCAACAAGTCCACACTGACTCTCTGAAGAGTAATACACCCAGAACAATTCCCCTACCCTCTATTTACCCCGACTAATGCACCTCAACACTATGGCCAATTCAGCTAACCTGCACATCTTTGCATTGTGGGAGGAAACTGGAGAGGTAACCCACGCAGACACGGGGAGAATGTGTAAACTCCACACAGTCACCCGAGGTGGGAATCAAACTGGGGTCCCTAGCGCTGTGAGACAGCAGCGCTAATCACTGAGCCACTGTACCACTCACCTTGGCACTCCTTCGTAAGTGGTTGGCCCTGGGCAGGATTCAGGCTCTTCTGCCCCAACACTGAGACCAACACCATCAGGAAGCAGTCAGTCAGCCTTGAGTCGCTTTGCCACGCTGGCCTCTATCGATGACACCACCACCACGAATCCACCCTGAGCCGATGTCGGAAACGTAGTCACCGGGAATCTGCTGAGTCCCTTGCCAGGTACTGGGCCCAAACCCAACTCCCTGCAGCACGGCCAGAGAGCAATCTGCATCAGATAGGGCCTGGAAAACCTCAAAGCCATCCACGGAAGGTCATTAAAAGGTTAAAGTGAAAACAAGGCTGAGAAAGATGTTAAAAGGTAAAAGGAGACAGAACAGAAGAGGCAGGAGCTTGCATACTGTGCTGCTACTCTGCCTCCATCTCTCAGTTAAGATATTAATTCTTCAGAATGCCTGAACAACTTCTCCTTGTAAAATAAAAACTTAAAGTACTGTGGATGCTGTCAATCAGAAAAAAACCCAGAAATTGCTGGAAAAGCTCAGTGGGTCTGCAGCAGAAAAATCAAAGTTAATGTTTGGGGACGAGTGACCCTTCCTCAGAACTTTCCTTGTATAAGTTTAAATCTATTGTTTTCCGCACTTTAAGCACTTCAAATGTTATTGTCGGTGAGGCGGACAAATGGACACACAATTCGATTTGTGCTTCAACTTGGTTTTATGAACAAAATATTCCTTATTAAAAATTCAATGTCAGCATTTCCCAAATTCCCATAATATTTCCTCTCTTTCTTGCTCTATCTGTCTGAGAAATGATATTACCCACAATGCTCCTTGTGTTTGAGCTGATTCTTTAGAATCCCCTTCTTCTCTTGCATAGGACTGGCTCTCATCTACAAAGGTGGGACTTTCAGGTCCAGGCTGATCTTCTCCTGGGTCTTCTTGGGTTGCTGCTTGATCTTCCTCCACGAGTCTTCACTGCACGTCTTCGCTGAAGATGTGGCTTCCAGGGCTATGTTTCTCTCCCCCTCGCCCCGCACCTTCCAGAATGTTTGTGGCCTTTGGCCAATAGAGTCATGAGCTGGGTTCAAATGATCCAATGGGGTCGCACCAACACCCTTCACTGTTGCCATGCCAGTGAGGTGTAAAATGCACCTCCTCAGGCATTGGTTGGAAGTCAAGGTGCCAGAAAGTCTGATCGATACTTCTCCAAGATACAATCCTCAGGCTGATTGTAACTGGTTCCCCTGACCCTTTGTGACCTCTTTGACCTTGGTTTCCACTGACCCCTGTAGCCAATAGCTGCTGGCTGCTATTTAATTTAGTTTGGGCCTATTTTCTATTAGGCCCAATTCTTCCAGCGGTGAGTCAATTTACAATGTTTAATTTTAGGCTTGTGGTCACTTGACCACATTACTTTTGGGCTGAACTGCTGCTTTAAAATTTTGCACAGTGTTGAAACCTTTTGAGTGAATCATATAACTCACACAGACGTTTCAAGGATATTTGCATAACAACAATATTTGCATAACAACAATATTTCCAGACCCATGCCTTTCTGCACAGTTGTAACAAGGAAGGATTTGGATACATGAAGCTTTTAATGCAAGTTTAAATGAATATATTAAGGACTTAGATGCCAATGAGCTCATTTAGATGCTGATAGACTTTAAATTTCAACTAAAACTCAGAGTTGCTCGCTTGCCTTAATGAGCCTCTGACAGCTCCCGTGTTACTGGGTCCAGGTTATTTGGAAGGATGTAGGGAAGACATCTTGAGTTAGGTATCATGTGACCCACTGGGTGGGCAGGCTGCTAATGGAGACTCAGTGATCCAGTTACCACATCCCCTCTCCCCCCACCCCTGAGCTAAGCTGCCATCCAGATGGTGATGTGGAGAGGAGCAAAATTTCCCCCACAGGTAAATCAGTAACGAAGTGTCAATTGAGTGTTGTAAAAATTCAACTGACCCTAAAAAGAACACTGCCCATGCCAAAATGAGACTGGCGTGAGTAGCTGGGCAGCCATTTTAGAAGGATGCTTCTTAAATGGCAGGAAAGAGCGTGCATGTAATTTTTAGAGGGTGTTCTTATGTCATTTCCCTGAAAATTAAAACTCTCCCTTCCTTCTCACTCACCTGCTCTGAAAAAGCTGTCCATTATCCTCCCGACCTTGGGTCCTCTCACCAATGCCTCCCCTAGCTTTCCACGTTTAAGCTGAGCCTGGACGTACCCTGCTCCCAGACTTGTACTACCTTCTTCCTGTGTCTTCCTCCAGAGCTATAGTGCCCAATGCTGAGACCAAGGAGCTTGGGCGGTAGTGCCAGAGGGTGAGCTGCACAAGTCTCACAAACTCACAAAACTAACCCACCCTGATTGCAATGCATTTCCCTTCCGGAGGGGAGAGGGGTAAGTGTGGATCGCAAGTTGTTCAACACCCTACCCTACCCCACCCCACCGACCCCATTCCACCACCCCACCCCACCCTACCCCACCCCACTCTTCCACACCCCACCCCATATTTTTCCGCTCCTTGGTTTTATTTTCCTCTCTCCTTGTGAACAGATTTGGACAAAACATTGAAGTCGACATTGGGAAGAGAAACTGGTGAAAGAGAAATGAGTGAAGCAGCGAATCTCTGAAACCGTGGAGTGGGTGAGAAGGATACACGGAGGGGATATGTGTAACATGTCAGTTAGCTCTGTTAGCTGGGTGGCTGGTTAATGATGCAGGGTCAGATACTACACTCGTAAAGATTACCAAATATCCAGCCTTGTGTAATTCACTTCTTGCCTGAGGCCATCCAGTTATAGAGATGGACAACACAGAAACAGACCCTTCAAACCATCTCACCTGTGTCGACTTAATATCCTAAGTTAATCTAGTCCTAATTGGCAACATTTGGCCGATGTGCCTCTGAATCCTTCCGATTCATATACCCATCCAGATGCCTTAAAAATGTTGCAATTGTACCAGCCTCCACCACTTCCTCTGGCAGCTTATTCCATACACGTACCACCCTCTGTGTGAAAAAGTTGCCCCTCTCACCTTAAACCTGTGCCAAATAGTTTTGGATGCCCCCACCCTCGGGAAGTGGTGACCCTTGGGTTAAGCTGATCATCTGTTGTGTTTCTCTCTTGGGATGATGGTGACTTTACCTTTTACTTAAAAATTGTCAGTCAAATTCATTGAAACACTAAGATTGGGAAATATAATATATTCTTCACATTTGTTTTGTCAATGAAGATAAGCAATAACAATTAAACCAAAGGAATCTGTTGATAACAATCACTCTACATCTGAGTGATTGTTATCAAGTTTGATCTCACTATCTGTTTGCATAATCTGCTTTTAAATACTAGAAATACAAATGCAAAACGTATACATGTCCAGCTCACTTCCTTTTATTATAATAATTGTATTGAACTATAGAAATTAAATATTGCTGAAAAAAGACACATTTTGATAAAGCTTTTTGTTTCACACTCATCAGGGCATTTTGCAAGAATACAAATTCAAAGGGAAAACCAACACTGATATTGGATTAGAGGAGGGTGTAGATTGGTTGAAAAGTGAACTCCGATTGGTAGATTTTTGTCATGGTGAATGCACTGTTTCATCATATTTGACAGATAACAGCCGGGCAGAATATATTTTGTCAGGAGTGTGGTATATGAATTTCAGTGCCAATGTGATGCCACATACGTAGACAAGGGAATCATACCAAACAGCACATCCTTTGGCTTTTCACACAAGCAAGTTGCCGACTACACTCAATCAGCCCACACTTGCAAAAAGCATGTTTGATTCTATAATTGGTCAACACTTGCTGGATAATACAGAGAGTGCAGATTGTCAGTAAGGCTCACAATGTGCAGCTCATCACTACCTTTTCAAGGGCAACTAGAAGGAGGCAATAAATGCTGGCCAGCGAGCGACACTTACACCCCACTAACACACACAATTATACAAGAACATGGTATCACCAGTAAAGTGATGGAAGGGGTCATTAACAGGGCTATCAAGCAGCACCAGCTCAGCAATAACCTGCTCAGTGAAGCCCAGTTTGGGATCTGCCAGGGCCACTCAGCTCCTGACCTCATTACAGCCTTGGTTCAAAACATGGACAGAAGAGTTGAATTCCAGAGGGTGAGGTGAGAGTGACAGCCTTTGACATTAAGGCTGCATACAACCAAGTGTGGCATCAAGGAACCCAAGCAAAATTAGAATCAATGAAAATCTGGGGGCAAACTGTCCGGTGATCAGAGTCATACCTGACACATAGGAAGATGGTCATGGTTGTTGGAGATCAGTCATCTCAGCTCCAGAACATCTCTGCAGGAGCTTCACAACAGTTCCTTTGCTTTTTCCTTCCTTTATTCTCTCTTTTTTGCAGTATTTATTTTCTTCCCCACCACCCTCCAAATTTTTCACCTATCCTTACCGGGAGAAAGGAGTCAAGGGAGATCAGGCACAAGCAGAGAACAGGTGGGGACTGAATGCTTAGGCCGACTTCTGCAGCAGCAACAGCAGAGTGAGTATGGGTCAGGCAGTGTCCCAGAGAGACAGCAGAGTGAGCACAGGCCGGGCTGTGTCCCAGAGTGACAGCAGAGTGAGCACAGGCCGGGCTGTGTCCCAGAGCGACAGCAGAGTGAGCACAGGCCGGGCTGTGTCCCAGAGCGACAGCAGAGTGAGTACAGGCCGGGCTGTGTCCCAGAGCGACAGCAAAGTAAGCATAGGCCGGGCTGTGTCTCAGAGTGACAGCAGACTGAGCACAGGCTGGGCTGAGTCCCAGAGCGACAGCAGAGTGAGTACAGGAGAGGCTGAGTCCCGGGATGACAGCAGAGTGAGCACAGGCCGGGCTGTGTCCCAGAGCGACAGCAGAGTAAGCACAGACCGAGCTGTGTCTCAGAGCGACAGCAGAGTGAGCACAGGCCGGGCTGTGTCCCAGAGCAACAGCAGAGTGAAGACATGCCGGGATGTGTCCCAGAGCGACAGCAGAGTGAGCAAGGCCGGGCTGTGTTACAGAGCGACAGCAGAGTGAAGACAGGCCGGGTTGTGTCCCAGAGCGACAGCAGAGTAAGCACAGGTCGGGCTGTGTCTCATAGAAAAATAGAAAAATACAGCGCAGTACAGGCCTTTGGTCCTCGATGTTGTGCCGATCCAAGCCCACCTAACCTACACTAGCCCACTATCCTCCATATCTCATAGAAAAATAGAAAAATACAGCGCAGTACAGGCCTTTGGTCCTCGATGTTGTGCCGATCCAAGCCCACCTAACCTACACTAGCCCACTATCCTCCATACGTCGATTTTGCTCCCGGTTAAATGCTGACTGAATTGCTGTGCTCTTCCAGCACCACTAATCCAGAATCTGGTTTCCAGCATCTGCAGTCATTGTTTTTACCTCACTATCCTCCATATGCCTATCCAATGCCCGTTTAAATGCCCATAAAAAGGGAGAGTCCATCACTGCTACTGGCAGGGCATTCCATGAACTCACGACTCGCTGAGTAAAGAATCTACCCCTAACATCTGTCCTATACCTACC
>NC_057724.1:76238732-76243397 GCF_004010195.1 Chiloscyllium plagiosum | reverse complement strand
GGTCTTGGAGGAGTTGGAGATGGGTGCACTTCCTGCAAGTGTAATCAGCAGGGACGACCATGGCACCTCTCACCTCAAATATGTTGCAAGAGGAACATTGCACTGCCTTCACTGCTATCCCTCTAAAAGTAACCTTTTAAAAAAAAACTAGGTCCAAGAATAGAACAAGCAAAATGCAGCACTTACCTACTTACCACAACGGGTCTTATTATTAGGTTAGAGGAGGAGGGCAGGTGGGAGGCACTACCTCTGTAGTGCCTCGGGTTCCTCTCCTGCACGCTTTTATAGGGGAAAAAACCTACTCAGAGTGACAGCAGAGTGAAGACAGGCCAGGCTGTGTCCCAGAGCGACAGCAGAGAAAGCACAGGACGGGCTGTGTCCCAGAGCAACAGCAGAGTGAGCACAGGCCAAGCCGTGTCCCAGAGCGACAGCAGAGTGAGCACTGGATGAGCTGTGTCTCAGAGCGACAGTAGAGTGAGCACAGATCGGGCTGTGTCCCAGAGTGACAGTAGAGTGAGCACAGTCTGGGCTGTGTCCCAGAGTGACAGTAGAGCGAGCACAGTCTGGGCTGTGTCCCAGAGTGACAGTAGAGTGAGCACAGTCCGGGCTGTGTCCCAGAGCGACAGCAGAGTGAGCACAGGCCAAGCCATGTCCCAGAGCGACAGCAGAGTGAGCACTGGATGAGCTGTGTCCCAGAGCGACAGCAGAGTAAGCACAGGCCGGGCTGTATCTCAGAGCGACAGCAGAGTGAAGACAGGCCGGGCTGTGTCGTAGAGCAACAGCAGAGAAAGCACAGGCCAAGCCGTGTCCCAGAGCGACAGCAGAGTGAGCACTGGATGAGCTGTGTCTCAGAGCGACAGCAGAGTGAGCACAGGCCAAGCCGTGTCACAGAGCGACAGCAGAGTGAGCACTGGATGAGCTGTGTCTCAGAGCGACAGCAGAGTGAGCACAGGCCAAGCCGTGTCACAGAGCGACAGCAGAGAGAGCACAGGCCAAGCCGTGTCCCAGAGTGACAGTAGAGTGAGCACAGTCCGGGCTGTGTCCCAGAGTGACAGTAGAGTGAGCACAGTCCGGGCTGTGTCCCAGAGTGACAGTAAAGTGAGCACAGTCCGGGCTGTGTCCCAGAGCGACAGCAGAGTGAGCACAGGCCAAGCCGTGTCACAGAACGACAGCAGAGAGAGCACAGGCCAAGCCGTGTCCCAGAGTGACAGTAAAGTGAGCACAGTCCGGGCTGTGTCCCAGAGCGACAGTAGAGTGAGCACAGTCCGGGCTGTGTCCCAGAGTGACTGCAGAGTGAGCACAGTCTGGGCTGTGTCTCAGAGCGACAGTAGAGTGAGCACAGTCCGGGCTGTGTCCCAGAGCGACAGCAGAGTGAGCACAGTCCGGGCTGTGTCCCAGTACGACAGCAGCAGGAAAATCCAGAGTCCCAGAGTGATGGCAGCAGGCGAATCCCCAGTCCTGGAACGACATGAGGTGAAGAGAAACCTGTTACAGTGAGAGTTAGCTTGTTGCTGCTGAGTGCTGATAAGGAGCAGGCTGGAAGCTGCCATGATGTGGGACAGTTGGAGGACTGGGGTCAGGTGCCTCATGCAAAGCTGCTGCTGTTTGGAATTCTTACTGGACTGTAGTGAGAACCCCTTTCCGCAGTGTTGTAACTACCTCATTTCTAACACATTCTCAGACACTGTAAGTAAAGCTATTGCTTTCGTGTTAATCATGTTTTGTATAACAGCACCAGTTTTTTAATCTGTTCAGTTTGTATGTAGGTACTTGTACCTAAGTTGTCACTATTAAAGGCAGCCATTGTAAAAACTTTTCAAAGTACTCCTGTACTTCTGTAATGGAGTACAAGTGACAATAAAGGATATTCAATATTCAAATGGAGTTTAATTTGGATAAATATGAGATATTGTATCTTGGTAATGCAAACAAGGACAGGGCTTATACAATTAATTGCAAGGCCCTGTCTAGTGTTGTCAAACACAGAGACCTCGGGGTTCAGATACATAGTTCTTTGAAAGTTGCATCTCCAGCGAGACAGGATAATTAAGAAGACATTTAGCCTGTTTGTCTTCATTGCTAGACCACTGAGTATAGGACTTTGGATGTCATGTTGAGTTTGTGGAAGGGTTTTTGTCAGCCTGCTATAGGAAGGATATTATTAACTTTGAGAGGGTTCAGAAAGGATTTTCAAGGATATTGTTGGGACTAGAGGGTTTGAGTTAGAAGGAGAGATTAGATAGGCTGGGCTTGGTTTCACTGGACTGTTGGAGGTTGAAGGGTGACCTTGTTGAGATTTAAAAAATGATGGGGGGCATCGACAAGGTGAATCACAAAGATCTTTTCCCTAGCGTATGGGAGTTAAAAACTAGCAGGCAAATTTTTAAGGTGAGAGGAGAAAGATATAAAACGGACCTAAGGGGCACCTTTTTTCACATAGACGGTGGTTTGCATATGGAATGAACTGCCAGAGGAAGTGGTAGATAGGTACTATTACAAAATTTGCAAGACATTTGGACAAGTACATTAATTGGAAAGGTTTAGAGGGATATGGACCAAACACAGGCAAATGGGACTAGTTTAGTTAGAAAACTTGGTCGGCATAGACTAGTTGGATTGAAGAGTCTGTTTCTGTGCTGTCTGACTCTCTGACTCTATGACACTCTGGTTCCATAAGGTGATTAATGGGGATTTTCACTGATGACTGCACAATGTTCAGCACCATTCACAACTCCTCAGATACTGAAGCAGTCCATGATCAAATGCAACAAATTCTGGACAATATCCAGGACTGGACTGACAAGTAGCAAGTAACATTTGTGCCACCAAATGCCAGACTATGACTATCTCCAAGAAGACACAATCTAACCACTGCCCCTTGACATTCAATGGTGTTACCATCACTGAATCTCCCACTATCAATATCCTGAGGTTACTATTAACCAGAAACTCAACTGGGCTCACCACATAAACACAATGGCTACAACAACGGGTCAGCAGCTTGGAATACTACAGTGAGTAACTCACCTCCAGACTCCCCAAAGCCCGTCCAAAATCTACAAGACACAAGTTAGGAGGGTGATGGAATACTCCCTGATTGCCTGGATAGGTGCAGGTCTAACAACACTCAAGAAGCTTGACAAAGTCCAGGGCAAAGAAACCCCCTTGATTGGCATCACATCCACCATTGACACTTAGTAGTACTGGTGCAAGCTATTCACAAGATGCACGGCAAGAATTCACCAAAGGTCCTCAGACAGCACCTTCCAAACTCACGACCACTTCTATCTAGAAGGATAAGGGCAGAAAATACATGGAAACAGCATCACTTTCAAGTTCCTCTCCATATGCGGATGGCGCAATGCCGCAGTGGTTAGCATTGATGCCTCACAGTGCCAGGCACCCAAGTTCGATTCAACTTTCCGACCAACTGTCTGTATGGAGTTTGCACACTCTCCCTGCGTCTGCATTGATTTCATCCAGGTGCTCCGGTTACCTGCCACAATCCAAAGATATGCAGGTTAGGTGGATTGGCCATGGGAAATACAGGTTTAAAAGTTTGGGATAGGGAGTTAGGTCTGGATGGAATGCTCTTCAGAGGGGCAACGTGGACTCAATGGGTTGAACGGCCTGCTTCCGCACTGTAAGTATTCTAAAATGCCACTTAATATCCTGACTTAGAATTAGAGCATCGTTCCTTTACTATCGCTGGGTCAAAATCCTGGAATTCCCTCCCGAAGGACATTGTGGGTAAATCCACAGCAGGTGGACTGCAGCAGTTCAAGAGACCAGCTCACCACCGCCTTCTCACGGGTATCCAGCAATGGGCAATAAATACTGGTGCAGCTAGTGACACATCCCATTCCTGAATTTAAATAAAACAGCTACAACTCAACCATTCTTTAGTGTATATCTCTGGGCAATGGCCAAATAGAATCAACTTGTCGAGTTTAAAATTTAATCAGAGCCTGGCTGTTATCTTACAGCCAACGTTAGTTAATGAAATCTCCATGACAATGCCTCTTCCCATCAAAGTCTACTTGCCAACCAAGAAGTACTCTCCTCTCTTGCAATAGAAAAGTTGATTTTCCTCTTTGTTTGGTATTCTTGCAAATTATCCTGATGGGTGCAAAACCAAAACCTTGACAAATTGTGTCTTTTTTTCAGCAATACTCAAGTTTTCTTTCAATATTCATGCCTGTTATGTTGAGGCGTGGGTTTCAGACCTGACAAGCTAGCACCATTGGGTGCATGTTACATTACTTCATGACATTTTACACTTGAAAGGAACCTGCCTCACCTTTAGTCAAAGGGTCATAGAGATGTACAGCTTAAAATAGACCATTCAGTCCAACATGTCCATGCCGACCAGATATCCCAACCCAATCTAGTCCCACCAGCCAGCCTCTGGCCCATATCCCTCCAAACTCTACCTATTCATGTACCCATCCAAATGCCTCTTAAATGTTGCAATTGTACCAGCCTCCACCACTTCCTCTGGCAGCTCATTCCATACATGTACCACCCTCTGCGTGAAAATATTGTCCCTTGGGTCGCTTTTATATCTTTCCCCTTTCATCCTAAACCTATGTCCTCTAGTTCTGGACTCCCCAACCCCAGGGAAAAGACTTTGTCTATTTATCCTATCCATGCCCCTCATGATTT
>NC_057724.1:76236388-76238232 GCF_004010195.1 Chiloscyllium plagiosum | reverse complement strand
CCATGGGCAGCACAGTGGCTCAGTGGTTAGCACTGCTGCCTCACAGCACCAGGGACCCGGATTCAATTCCACTGATTGTGTGCCGTTTGCACATCCTCCCTTGGCATGGGTTTCCTCGAAGTGCTCCGCTTTCCTCCCACTATCCAAAGATGTGCATGTTAGGTGGAATAGCCATAAGAAATGCAGGGTTACAGGGATGCGGTGGGACTGAGTGGGTTGCTCTACAGAGGGTCAGTGTGGACCCACTGGGCTGAATAACCCGTTTCCAGATTGTAGGTGTTTTATGATTTGACGCAGGTAATGCTCTGGGGGGGACCTGTATTGAAGTCCTCCCATGGCAATTGTCGAATTTAAAATCAACACAGAATTAAGAGCCCAATGATGACCATGATTTCATTGTCAATTAGAATAGAATCCTTACAGTGTGGAAACAGGCCATTCAGCCCAACAATGTCCACACTGAGATCATCCCACACAGACTCAGCCCCCAACCCAATCCCTGGTAAACCTGCATTTTCCAAGGGCAATCCACCTGACCTGCACATCTTTGTACTGTGGGACAAAACCACAGCACCTGGAGGAAACCCACACTGACACAGGGAGAACATGCAAACTCCACACAATCACCTGAGGCTGGAATCGAACCTGGTGCTGTGAGGCAGCAGTGCTAACCACTGAGCCAACGTGCTCCCAACTGTTGGGAAAAATCCATCTGGCTTACTAATGCACTTTCGGGAAGAAAATTACATTCCTTAGCTTGTCTGGTCTACATGTGAGTCCAAACAACATTGTAATTGATTACTTAACTGCCCTCTGGGCAAATTAGGGACAGGCAATAAATGTTGGCCTCACCAGTGACACTCATATTTTGTCAACGAATGAAGCACACAGTTCACTGGTTGCCATGGTGGGATTTAAACCTCGCATTAGCGTGGGCTGTTGGATAATTAGTCCTTGACAATACCACTACATCACCATCTCATTAAGAAGAGTCTGTTTCCCATCAGGTCAACAAGTACCATACTGACATCTTTCAGTTTGATCGATGGAAGGAGTTGGATTGGAGTTTGCTAACAAATTAAAAAACTGAATTGAGTTTTTATCACTAACTGGATCATTTCAGTTGGAAATATTTGTGCCTTTGAGTTGGATGTTTATGGATTCACACCTTGAGTCAAGAGTGTGTTGCTGGAAAAGCACAGCAGGTCAGGCAGCATCCGAGGAGCAGGAGAATCGGCATTTCGGGCATAAGCCCTTCATCAAGAATGAGGCTTGTGGGCCGGGGGCTGAGAGATAAATGGGAGGGGGCGGTAAAGCTGGGAGAGAGGTAGCTGAGAATGCAATAGGTAGGTGAAGGTGGGGAGAAGGTGATAAGTCAGAGGGGAGAGTGGAGCGGATAGATGAGAAAGACGATGGACACGTCAAAAGGGCGATGCCGAGTTGGAGGCTTGGGACTGGAATAAGGTGGGGAGAGGGGAGCTGAGGAAACTAGTGAAATCCACATTGATGCTGTGTGGTTGGAGGGTCCCAAGATGGAATAGGAGGCATTCTTCATCCAGGCGTCAGGTGGTAAGGGTTTGGTGATGGAGGAGACCCAGGACCTGAATGTCCTTGGCAGAGTGGGAGGGGGAGTTGGAGTATTCAGCTACGGGGCAGTGGGGTTGGTTGTTGCGGGTGTCCCGGAGATGTACTCTGAAACGATCTGCAAGTTGGCATCCTGTCTCCCCGATATAGAGGAGACCACATCATTTACAATAGATATTACCTATGCCTTTGTGGATGTACAGGTAAATCTCGGTCTGATGTAGAAGGATCCTTTGGGGCCTTGGATGCAGCTGAGGTGG
>NC_057724.1:76231625-76235825 GCF_004010195.1 Chiloscyllium plagiosum | reverse complement strand
TGGGGAGAAAGTAGTATAGAGTACAATGGGTGAGTGGGGGAGGGGATGAAGGTGATAGGTCAGGGAGGAGAGGGTGGAGTGGCTAGGTGGAAAAGAAGATAGGCAGGTCGGACAAGTCATGGGGACAGTGCTGAGCTGGAAGTTTTGAACTAGGGTGAGGTGCGGGAAGGGGAAATGAGGAAACTGTTGAAGTCCACATTGATGCCCTGGGGTTGAAGTGTTCCGAGGAGGAAGATGAGGTGTTCTTCCTCCAGGCGTCTGGTGATGAGGGAGCAGCGGTGAAGGAGGCCCAGGACCTCCATGTCCTCGGTACTGTAAGGCAGGAGTCTTACACTACTGTAGAATTGAGTCAGTCGTCACACGGCACCAGTTTATGGACTAATAGGTTTATTTGAAAGCACAAGCTTTTGGAACCCTGCTCCTTCGTTGGGTGAAGCGGAACCGGAGAACTGAAGCATTTTTCACATTGAGTTTCAAACATCCCACTGCACCACCTGAAGAATTGCATGAGCTTGCATCAGTCTGACAGCATTGAACCAATGATCCTTGCCCATTCTTCAGCTCCACACTTCAG
This sequence comes from Chiloscyllium plagiosum, assembly GCF_004010195.1. Taxonomy (NCBI): domain Eukaryota; kingdom Metazoa; phylum Chordata; class Chondrichthyes; order Orectolobiformes; family Hemiscylliidae; genus Chiloscyllium; species Chiloscyllium plagiosum. The sequence goes on along the minus strand of NC_057724.1, from coordinate 76,235,251 downwards.
TCTCCTCTTACCCTGAAGTAAAAACCGAAAAATAATCGGCAAAAGCTCAGCAGGACAGGCAACAACTCCAGAGTAAGAGACAAGCAGTTAATATTTCACCTTGATTGTCATCCATCAAAAACTTCCCCTTTACCTCAACTATAATTAAAGGCACTCAATGAGGCCTTCTTAACTTCCTGCACATGCTTCCTCCTGAAGTCAGCATGTTCTGAAAAACAGGCTTGATGCATTTTCATCTCACTGTCACAGGAGAGTACACGCTCTCAACAAAATGGATTGTCACAGTCATTGCAAAAGTAGGTATATCACACAGTAATTTATTGTTGGCAATTCTGTCCAGCAAGCTTTGGAGAAATGTGATCTCCCATATCAAACTGCAGATCTTGCCACATATACTTTGATACTGCCATTGAGAAACATTTCAGAAAGCGGTCAATATTCAGTTCCCTCCTTGTCAGTTCATTGGGTCGCATCGACATTATTTCACACTCAGGAATTCCAGCTCAGGAACTCTATAAGGTCCCACCAACAGCACTTCCCCAGCACGCACCCTCTGTCACAATGAAGGACAGGAGTTGGAGGCGCTAGAAAATGCAGCACTTTGGGTGTTCCTCTTCAAGTTCTATGCTATCCTGAAGCTCCTGCTGTCTCCAAATTGAGACAAGCCCCTCCCCCACAACCCGCAACTGAAGAAATATCTTCATTAGGTGTGATGTGGAGGTGCTGGGGTTGGACTGGGATGGACAAGGTCAGGAGTCACATGACACCAGGTTACAGTCCAACAGGATTATTTGAAATCACAAGCTTTCAGAGTGCTACTGCTTTGTCAGTGAAGTCACTTCACCAGGTGAAGGAGTAGAGCTCTGAAAGTTTGTGATTCCAAGTAAACCTGGTTGACTAAGGAAGGGTTTGGAGGGATATGGGCCGTGTGCTGGCAGGCGGAACTAGATTGGGTTGGGATATCTGGTCGGCATGGACGAGTTGGACCGAAGGTTTCCATGCTGTATATCTCAATGACTCTATGACTATAACTTGGTGTCATGTGACTCCTGACTTTATTCGATCAATCAGTGGCTTGGGAAGAAAGTCAAAGAGTCATGGAGATCTACAGCACAGAAAAAAGCCTTTTGGATGCCTTGGTAAGTGTATATTTAGATGCTCCTTCAATCTGATGAGGGTTTCTGCCTCTCTCACACTTATAGGCAGCGAGTTCCACATTCCCTCTGGGTAAAAACATTTTTCCTCTCATCTCTTCTGAAACCTTTGGCCTTTACCTTTAACCTATGCCCCCTCATAATTGAACCCTCTATTAAGAGGAGACATCTACCCTATCTATGCTGCTCATAGATACATCTCAATTATGTCACCTCTCAGTCTCTTCTGTTCAAAGGATAAAACCCCAGCCTGTCCAATCTCTCTTGTTCTCTAGCCCTGCAACATCCAGGTAAATTTCCCTCTGCACCATAACCATTCTATCACATCCCTCCTACAACGTGGATTCCAGAACTGCACACAATACACCCACAGTCTATTCCAATTTTCTTTATTAGCAAACAGGCGATGTGCCTGACCTTACCAACAACGCTCACATCTTCAAAATGAATATAACTAATCATTCCTGATAAAGTTAAATTCTCTGACCAGAGCATTGAAAACAGAAATATTGCCTCAGGTCTATCAAACTGTTAAATCCAGAAGGGTTTGACTACTTGTGAGATTTTGTTCATCATAGTTAAATAGTCGGACAGATCCAAGCCTTTAGATTAAAGCCCTTTTATTAATCATAATATCACTGAACAGACATGATGAAAACATTTTAATGTTAAAGACTGTTGATGGCCATTCTAATCAGAGACTACATATGATTTCATGGTGGGACGTAATCTGTACTGGCATTTGATTCTATTCTTGCCAAATGATTTCACAGATCCTTCAAAGATCATAATACTTTCTCATAATCTACGACAGCTACCCTAATTACCTGAACAGGTAATTTATGATGTTAATCACTTAAAAGTCAGTTGACATATTTCAGAGATTCACTGCTGCATTTGCATTACACAGAGAGAATAATAGATCTGTTACAGTCAATGGCCCAGCCTCTCTCCTTGTCAATAAGTAGATCAAGCTTTTCACCGCAGGATTAGTAACTATGGAACTGAAAGCAGGCAAGCACAGCTACATGTACTATTCGGCACAATTTTAAGAAGGGGTGCAGGAAATAAGAGATCAGAGTATGTATATATGCAAGCCATTAACATAGGAACATAGGAACAGGAGTAGGCCATTCAGCCCCTTGAGCCTGTTCCATCAATCAATGAGATCATGTCTACTCTGTGGCCGAACTCCATTTACTTGCCTTTGATCCATATCCTTTAATACATTTCCTTAAAAAGAATTTATCTCTTTCAGATATATGGCTAACTACATATCCAGCATCCACTGCTGTTTGTGGAAAACGGTTCCAAACACCTTTGTGCGTCTGGCTCTCATTCTCAGACTGTGCCCCTATTTCGAGAATCTCTAACTAGTGAAAATAGTTTATCTTATCTACCCTGTCTTTTACTGTTTTTTACTCATTTGTGGAATGAATTTGGCCAAAATTTATTGCCCGTCCCTAGATACCCTTGAGAAGGTAGTGGTGAGCTGCCTTCATGAACTGCTGCAGTCTGTGTCCGCTAAGTAGAATCCACAGTGATAGGGAGGGAATTCCAGGATTTTGACCCAGAGACTGTGAAGGAGCAGCGACATGTTTCTAAGTCAGGATGGTGGGTTGCTTGGAGGGAAACCTACAAGTAGTGGTGGCCTCATGTAACTGCTACCATTATTCTTTATAGATGGAAGTAGTTGTGTGTTTGGAAGGTGCTGACTAAGGAACCTTGGTGAATTCTGCAGATGGTACACATTGCTGTTACAGGGCATCAGCAAAGGGAGTGGATACTTGTGGATATGGTGTCAATCAAATGGGCTGCTTTGTCCTGGATGGCATCAAGCTTCTTGAGTGTTGTTGGAACCGCAGCCATCAGGCAATGGGGAGTATTCCACACACTTCTGACTTGTGTCTTGTAGATGGTGGGCAGGCTTCGGAGAGTCAGCTATGTGAGTTACTCTTTGCAATACTCCTAATCTCTCAACTGCTCTTGTAGCCATTATGTTTATGTAGTGAGTCCAGTTGAGTTTCTGATCAATGGTAAAACTCTGGATGTCAATAGTGGGGGATTCAGTAATGGTAATATAATTGACTATCAAGAATCGATAGTTAGATAGTCTCTTCTTGATGATGGCAAAAGTGAGGATTGCAGATGCTGGAGATCAGAGTCAAGATTAGAGTGGTGCTGGAAAAGCACAGCAGGTCAGGCAGCATCCGAGGAGCAGGAAAATCGACGTTTCGGGCAGGAGCCCTTCATCAGGAAATCTGATGAAAGGCTTTTACCCAAAACATCAATTTTCATAAGCACATGAGGGTAAGTGTATCGTGTGATCTCAGTGTGGTGCCCCAGCTATGCCTGCCTCTTCGTAGGGTATGTGGAACAATCCATCTTCCGCAACTACACTGGCCCCACCCCCCATCTTTTCCTTCGCTACATTGATGACTGTATCAGCGCTACCTCGTGCTCCCACGAGGA
>NC_057724.1:76217550-76230933 GCF_004010195.1 Chiloscyllium plagiosum | reverse complement strand
ATATCAAAGTTGAAACTTTATTGCTGGAACAGCACAGCAGGTCAGGCAGCATCCAGGGAACAGGAGATTCGACGTTTCGGGCACAGGCCCTTCTTCAGGAATGAGCAGAGAGTGTTCAGCAGGAGAAGATAAAAGGTAGGGAGGAGGGACTTGGAGGAGGGGAGTTGGAAGTGGAGGAGATGCGGTGGAGGGCACCGTCGACCACGTCGCCTTCCTGACCTGCAGTCTTCTTGTTGACCTCTCCGCCTCCATCCTACTCCGACCTATCACCCTCACCTTGACCTCTTTCCACCTATCACATTTCCAACGCCCCTCCTCCAAGTCCCTCCTCCCTACCTTTTATCTTCTCCTGCTGAACACTCTCTGCTCATTCCTGAAGAAGGGCCTGTGCCCGAAACGTCGAATCTCCTGTTCCCTGGATGCTGCCTGACCTGCTGTGCTGTTCCAGCAATAAAGTTTCAGCCCAGATCTGCTCACAGTACTCCAAATGAGGTCTAACAGAGTTTTATATAACTGCAGCATAATGTCTGCATTCCTATAGATATAAAGTCCATTCGCTATTATAATCATTTTTTGTTTGTGACATTTTAAAGTTTTATGTACCTGAATCCCCAAGTCTCATTGAATATCCACAGTATTTAGTTATATATCATCTAGAGAGTACACTGATCTAGTCTTTCTCAGACCAAAGTGGATAACCTCACATTTGTTCACATTGAACTCCATCTGCCACTATTTTATCCATTCCCTTATTCGATCGATATCCCTTTGTAATTCTGCGCTATCGTCTCACTGTCTGCTGGGCCACCTTACTTTGTCATCAGTGAATTTTGATATATGACTCTCCATGCCATTGTGCAAGTCATTAGTAAATAATGTGAGTAATTGAGGGCCGAACACAGATCCTTATGGGATACTTCTGGTCATATCCTATCCATTTGAGTACCTACCCATAATCCTACTTTCTTTCATTTAGTTTACTTACAGTGTGGAAACAGGCCCTTCAGCCCAACAGGTCTACACCGACCCGCCAAACAACAATCCACCCAGACCCATTCCCCTACACCTAACACTACAGGCAATTTAGCATGGCCAATTCACCTAACCTGCACATTTTTGGATTGTGGGAGGAAACCGGAGCACCTGGAGGAAACCCACACAGATGCGGGGAGAATGTGCAAACTCCACCCAGTCAGTCGCCTGAGGTGGGAATTGAACCCGGCTCTCTGGCGCTGTGAGGCAGCAGTGCTAACCACAGTGCTAACATGCCACCCATATCATCTGCCATTCAACCATTTTCCCAGTCAGGCCAATAGTTTACCCTCACTTCTCTGGGCTTCTATCCCAGTTACATCTCTTAGAGTCATAGAGATGTACAGCATGGAAACAGATCCTTCAGTTCGACCCGTCCATGCCGACCAGATATCCCAACGCAATCTAGTCCCACCACAATTTTGTAAACCTCTATAAGGTCACCCCTCAGCCTCCGACACTCTAGGGAAAACAGCCCCAGTCTGTTCAGCTTCTCCCTATAGCTCAAATTCTCCAACCTTCGCAATATCCTTGGAAATCTTTTCTGAACCCTTTCAAGTTTCACAATATCTTTCCGATAGGAGGGAGACCAGAATTGCATGCAATATTCTAACAATGGCCTAACCAATGTCCTGTTCAGCTGCAATATGACCTCTCAACTCCTGTACTCAATACTCTGACCAATAAATGAAAGCATACCAAATGCCTTCTTCACTATCCTATCTACCTGCAACTCCACTTTCAAGGAACTATGAACCTGCACTCCAAGGTCTCTTTGTTTAACAACACTCCCTAGGACCTTCCCATTAAGGTGGGCGGCATGGTGGCACAGTGGTTAGCACTACTGCCTCATAGTGCCAGAGACCCAGGTTCAATTCTTGCCTCACGCAACTGTCTATGTGGAGTTTGCACGTTCTCCCTGTGTCTGCGTGGGTTTCCTCTTGGTGCTCTGGTTTCCGCCCACAATCCAAAAATGTGCAGGTCAGGTGAATTGGCCATGCTAAATTTCCCATAGTGTTAGGTGAAGGAGTAAACATAGGGGAATGGGTCTGGGTGGGTTGTGCTTCGGAGGGTCGGTGTGGACTTGTTGGGCTGAAGCGCCTATTTCCACACTGTAAGTAATCTAACCATTAAGTGTATATATTCTGCTAAGATTCGCTTTCCCAAAATGCAGCCCCTTGCATTTATCTGAATTAAACTCCATCTGCCACTTCTCTGCCCATTGGCCCATCTGGTCAAGATCCTATTGAAATCTGAAGTAACCCTCTTCGCTGTCCACTACACCTCCAAATTTTGGTGTCATCTGCAAACTTACTAACTGTACCCCTTATGCTCACATCCAAATCATTTACGTAAATGACAAAAAGTAGAGGACAAAAAGTCTCTTCTGTGAGACTTTATAAATTACCTTCTGGATGTCGATGCAAACACCCATCGACATTCCCCTGTCCAGTACCTTTGTCGCCACCGCAGAAACTTCCATGAGGTTTTTCAGGCATGACCTACCTGCCATGAATCCATGCTGGCTGTCCCTGATAAACTGAAAGTTTTTGAGGTGTTCAGTTACTCCATTCCTTGATTATGGGTGCCAACAATTTCCCCACCACAGACGAACCAGTCTGTAATTCTGTGGTTTTCGTCATTCACTCTTCTGCATTAGAGGTACGAAATAAACACAATTGGTTGCTGTTGTCCAGAAGGCATGTAGTTGTCCCTGGCAGAACGCTGTGTGGATGATGCCTATACTGTTGGCACACAGACAACTCAAATGCAAACCTTCCATTTCATGGATTTGCAGAATTATACAACACAGAAGGAGGCTATTTTGTCCATTGTGACCTTGTGGTTGTATGAGCAAGCTATCGAGATGGTCTCCTTCCCTCCTAACTCTTTCCACAAAGTCCTGCAAATCTTTCCCTCCAAGTATTTATGCCATTGCCTTTTGAGATTATGATGGCATCTGCTTCTTTAACTCTATTTCATGCCAGTACGGACAAAACCCCATCGATTATAGAATCTAGAACGTAAGAACAAAAGAAACAGGAGCAGGAGTTGGCCATCTTGCTGGTTCCACCATTCTATAAGATCATGGCTGATCCTTTTGTGGCCTCAGGTCCACTTACCCACTCACTCACTGTAACCCTTAATTTCTTTACTGCTCAAAAATCTATTTACTTTTGCCTTAAAAACATCCAACAAGGTAGCCTCAGCTGCTTCACTGGGCAGGGAATTCCACAAACCTTTGGGTGAAAAAGTTCCTCCTCAAGTCAGTCCGAAATCTGCTCCCTGTTATTTTGAGGCCATGCCCCCTTAGTTTGACCCTTGGCATACTGGCTTACTCTCTCATACATGTGAGATGACCTGTAAAATGGGACCAAACTCAGTAAGTGGGCGGCACGTTGGCACAGTGGTTAGCACTGCTGCCTCAGAGAGCCGGGTTCAATTCCCGCCTCAGGCAACTGTGTGGAGTTTGCACATTCTCCCCGTGTCTGCATGGGTTTCCTCCATGTGCTCCGGTTTCCTCCACATTCTCCCCGTGTCTGCATGGGTTTCCTCCCACAGTCCAAAAATGTGCAGGTTAAGTGAATTGGCCACGCTAAATTGCCTATAGTGTTAGGTGAAGGGGTAAATGTAGGGGAATGGGTCTGGGTCAGTTTGGACTTGTTGGGCCGAAGGGCCTGTTTCCACACTGTAAGTACATTATCATGATTTACACAATTGGCTTGAATGAAATGCACTCTTCACCCCCTGTGTTCACTTATGTATGTTGGTTACTGCTCCAACAATGTTTCAGGCACTCAAAGTTCATTTTCCTATTGGAGGACCACCTCCATCTTCCCTCGCCCTAGCTCTGTAATCTTATGATGCATTTGCTCCAGTGTTGTCGCCTGGTACATCCCTGATCTCCATTGCCTCACCTTTGGAAACTGTGTCTTTCACATCTGATGCTGTGAGCTCTATCATTCCCTCCCTGATCTTCCCACTTTGCCCCTTCTCTTTGCTCCACTAAACAGTTTTTTAAAAAAAACTTCTTCTTTGATCAACATTTTGTTCCATCCTCATGAAGCCTTCAGTGGTCCCGTGTCCAATTTAGTTTGGCCATTCTCCTTTGGACCTAAGGACGGTTCACGATGTTAAAGATATTTTGGAAATGCACGTATCTGTTATTGTAATGCCATGACTTTAAAAAGGCAGTATCAGGAAAAGATGCTGACTTTAAGAGGATGGTGTCATGATAGTAATGTTACAGGTTTATGAATCCAAATGCCCAAACTTGTCCTGTTAAGTCAAGAGTTCAAATCCCACTGTGTCCAGGAGCACAATTTAAAGTGAATTAAAAGCAGGTTTTACAACAGTGTCTATGAAACTAGTAGATTTTTGTATTGTCTGCATGGGTTGATTAGGAAATATTCTACAAATGCCCTTTTACACTCCTCCTGACTCTCCAAAGCCTGCCCACTACCTACAAAGTACGAGGAGTGTGATGGAAGTGGCCCACCTGGATAAGTGTAGCTTCAAGAGAACTCAAAGAATTGACACTATGGAGGACAAAGTAGCCCCATTTGATTGGTACCCCTTCCATCACCCTCAACATTCACTTCCTCCATCATGGTGCACAGTGACAGTAGCCTGAACAATATACAAGACAGACAGCACCAACTTGACAAACCTCCTTTGACGGTGCTCTCCAAACTATCCACCATCCTGATTTGGAAAGAGATCACTATTCTGTCACTAGCAGTGAGTTAAAATCTTTATGGTCATTGTGAGTCTACCCACAGCACATTAGAATTAGCATTAACTTTATTGACACAGGCAGCTGAGGAAATTTGGCATGACAGCGAATACCCTTGCCAACTTTTATAGGTGCGCCATCGAGAGCATTCTGTCTGGATGTATCACTACCTGGTATGGCAACTGTACCATTCAAGATCGAAGACAGTCACAGAGAGTGGTGAGCTCGACCCGGACAATCACAAAGGCCAACCTCCCATCTATAGAATCCATTTACCAGGCCCGCTGTCAAGGAAAAGCCACCAGCATTCTTAAAGATCCATCCCACCCTGGCAGTGTTTTTCTACAACCTCTACCATCGGGGAGAAGGTACAGAAACCTGAACGCACACACCAGGTGTTTTCAAAATAGTTTCTACCCTATTGTTGTTAGAGTACTGAATGGACTCACAAACCCTTAACATTCACCTGTACCTGTGTTTTTGTTTTTGCCACTGTTTACCTATTATTTACTATCTATGCTACTGAACTCTGTGATCTGCCTGTATTGCTCGCAAGACAAAGCTTTTCACTGTGCCTCGGTACATGTGACAATACATTCAATTCAATTCAATTCAATTCACATGTACTCACATGAATCGAGTGAGAAGTTTATGTCAGTGTTTGTAGCACCATCTTAGGTGCATAGGTACCAGTCCTTAAGAAAAGAATTAGAAAAATATAAAAATAAAATGAACAGTTTGCTACCACATTCTCAAGGGCAATTGAAGTTACATAATATGTGTTGGCCCAGCCAACAATTTCCACATCAAATGAAAGACCAAAGAAATAACATTCTCCTTAGGATATCTCATCTCAGTTCAGTTAACTTAAACATAGCTTCTTGTATAAAGGCCTGAACTTCAAAGTAAGTGGGTGAGGAAAAGCTAATTAGATTTAATTATAACATTCCCTCAATACTGGCACCAGCTAAATGGATGTGCAGTGGCCTTTTCCAGTTCTTTGAGTCCCTATGCTCCACTTAGTAAAAAACGACTAAAATTTTTAAAGTTGCAAACTTCAATACTGAGAAAAATGAAGTCCATCTTTGGGCTTCATGATTTAAAGTTACTGCTGCTGTCTGATTTTCTACATCATTTGTTAGACCCTTGGGATCACTGTCAGAAACATCTTCAGCGTTTGGCCTCAAATCTAATAGTCTGACGACACTGAGACAGCCAAGCATGCACAGCTCGTCTCTGCAAGCTAGCTGGTCGATGCCTCCTTGACCAGAAGCATGACCCAGTCTGTCAGCTTCTTTAATGATATGCACATTGGTCACAGCGGTAAACAGCTGAGTGGCATCAGTCTGAATTTCTCTCTGAACACATTCTTTGTCACCTTCAGACTCAAGTCTTTGAAGGCATCTTTCACTGAGCTGCTCTGGCTGCTTAACAACCTGATTTTCTTCATTTCTTTTCAGTTGTTCTGCTACTCTCTCTGCTTGAGAAAGCCCCATCTTTAATCCATCGAGCCAAATGTGACCAATTTGTTCATAACTGGCTTAGCTATTTGTCAGAGATCAGGCCAGAGCTGTGAAGATTTACTTTTCCCTGTTCAGACCAGTTATTAATCCAGGGGAAGAGTTAAAATGGACCTGGATGTATCTTCTCTCCCATCACGTTAAACCCCTCTCCCCACTTCCTCTGTCATCACCCTCAATAACAAGTGTGAAGAGCTTGCAAACGTCCTTATCAATTGGATTTTCACCATCCATTCTGGTGCTCTTTCTGCTAACCACATTTCTCCTAGCCATTGGGTCAGCACTGCCCCAGAGACCATCCTGTCTAACCCATAAACCTGTGTTGGCTTCTTGTCTTTCTCTCCATGATCCCATTGGGGTGACCATTTTCCTCTTCGCTTGAACTTTTTCCTATATACCTGGCTCCCCTTCCCGGTCCTCAGCGCTGCTGAAGGCCTCCTCTTCAGGTGATCGAATGTGGAGGAGAAAAGTCTTTTGCTTCCCGGGGGTGTGGGGGAGGTGCAGGAAGAGGAGGTATGTAGCCTGACCACCAGACCAGAGAGATTTCCAGGTATTACCGTCACCCCCAAATGCATCCCAATGAGAGTGTTGGCTCATCTGGGGAGGACAGTAAGTGCCATGGATATGGAACCATGGAAGGCAGTTATAAAGTTGAGGGAAGGGGCTAACAAGGAGAAATGGTAGACCAACAGTGAGAAGTGACTCTCCAGGGGAATAGGTAGGTGATCCAGTAGCCACAGACATGAATCCAGGATGGGGTATTGTCCCCCTGGGTCTGGAGTGAACGTTTGTGCCCTTAAAAGAGAAAGGTAGGACAGACAAATCCAAAGCTCTCTAAATGACAGACAGAGAAATTAAGATTTGTTTTACAAAAGTATGCTTTAGACAGATGGGAAGTATAAATACATTGAGGAACCACAGAAAGTTCAGAGGCAAATTGAAAATGTAGATAAGAGATGAAAAGAGGGAAGCAGTTAACATTAAAAAAAGGAACCCCAATTTTCCTAAAGGCATATAAATCCTAAAAGAGTGGTAAAAATTAGGACTGAGGCCATTTAGGGACCAAACAGGTGGTTCTGCGATATGTAATTGTATGGTTTATTAGGCCAGAAAAGACAAATCTGGCCTAAAATCATGAAACTAACCTCCCTCATCTCCAGTACACCTGACACAGTTACAGAGTCAAAACTGAGAGAGGTAGAGAAAGCAAAGAAAAGCCCAGCATTATTATCAGGCAAAATATACTCCAGAGAATTCACCCCTCAGATGATGGAGATTTTGTCCAGGAATTCCACTGTCTAAGTATTATGGCTGAGGACACTGGCCTACTGTATGATGTGATACCCATCTTCTCTAACCAAAGACTGTGGTGCTGGAATAGCACAGACAGTCAGGCAGCATCCGAGGGGCAGAAGAGTCGATGTTTTGGGCATAAACCCTTCATCAGGAATGCCTGTTCCTCAGATGCTGCCTGACCGGCTGTGCTTTTTCAGCACCACACTCCTCGACTCTGATCTCCATCATCTTCTCCAGCCAGTCCAGCTCCCTCTCACAAGTGCACGGTCAGCAGTCACTACTTAAGCTGAAAACACCTTCCAGAAGCTTAATGCTCTCTGCAACATAATAACCTGTCTATGCTGCACATTATTGATGAAGGGCTTTTGCTGCTTCATCAATAATGATTTTCCTGCTCCTCGGATGCTGCCTGACCTCCGGTGTTTTTCCAGCACCACACTCTCGACTCTAATCTCCAGCATCTGAAGTCCTCACTTTCGCCTGGGCTGTAGGTTATTCTGTGTAAATGAACGACAAACTAGAATAATCTATCAATATGCAGATAATCCAACCTTTCCCGTTATTTTTTAGAACTGATCTATTTCTCTGTATTGTTTGCACATAAAGTGCAGCTGATCCAGAATAGAGGTTCCCTGTTTTTAAGCATTCAGTGAACTGCATCCAATTAAAACACCACTTTTATTACCACACTGAAGTCCATAGTTTAATGACTGTATATTGGTTGCACACAATACATACTCATCATTCCCATGCTCACACTCTCATCAAAATGATTGATGAGAATGTTGAGTCAGGGATATATTCCTACGCTGAAGTCAATGTTATGGTCAGTGGTTCCAACACCAAACGTTCTGTCATTCAGTTGAAGTAATTTGCTTAAAGCCGCGAGCTCATTAAAGAATTCAAAGAAGATCTTGAATTTATGCATGTCTTTTGCAAGCTCAGCACCTTCCTTGAAGTATAGCTTTAGGTACATCACAAAATTCTGCCGGGAGAATTCAGTGGGAAATGCACTCAGCACTGAGTCAAAAACTGTTGTGATCCTGAGACTTGAGGCACCAGTGTCTTGTGTGGCAGTGCTAAAGGAGTGCTGCACTGTCAGAAGAGTTGTCTTTCAGATGAAAAGTGGAATCAAGGTCCTGTTTGACCTCTTGAGCAAATGACAAAGATCCCGTGGCACAATTTTAAAGCAGAGCAGGAGTGCTCCCCCAGTGTCCTCTTCATAGCTTTCTTCAAATCAACATCACAGATTACAATGTCATATCGTATTGCTGTTAGCATGAGCTCATGCACAAATTGGCTGTGGATTTTCCTCCATTAATCTGCTTCAAAAGGACTTCATTGTCTGAAATTGCTTCACAGGCAGTCTGACGTTGGGAAATGTTTTATCGAAATGCAATCTTTCTTCCTATTTGTCTTAGTTGCCAGGCAGAAAAGTGCAGCATTCAACTTACACACAGCACAGCTTTCACAAAAAGTTGAGAGGGCACTTTCCAACTTCAATTTGACGTTTCAACTGGAAGGCAACATTGCAAACAGTGTGGTGTTCCCTCAACATTGCATTGCTTTATCAGCCTGGATCATCCACTTGATTTTATAAAGCTGGGCTTGAGTTTTATGTTGACTATGACTGTAGCCTTGCACTGTAAATTCCTTCACAGAGGGAACAGTAAGATTTCCCAAAACAATGCCAAAGGCAATGTCAGAATTGAGTGTAAATTAAGCAGTAATGGTTAAAGGTTCATTCATGGGATGAGGGTTTGCTGGCTGGGCCAGCATTTATTGCCCATCCCAGAGGGCAGTTAGTCAATCACATTGCTCTGGGTCTGGAGTCACAATGTAGGCCAGAGCAGGTAAGGATGACAGTTTCCTTCCCTGAAGGACATTAGGGAAGCAGATGAGTTTTTTCCAAATAATTCACAATGGATTCATGGTCATCATTAGACTCTTAATTCCAGATTTTCATTAAATGCAATTGAATATGTGGAATTCACACACCCAGAGTGTGATGGATGCTGGGACATTGAGTAGATTTAAGGAGGAGGCAGACAGGTTTTTAATCAGTAATGTCTGAAGGGTTATGGTGAGCGGGCAAGAAAGTGGGATTGAGGCCGAGATGCGATTGTATTAAATGGTGGAGCAGGCTCAAGGGGCTGAATGGCCTCCTCCTGCTCCTAGCTCTTCTTTTTGTTAAGATATTAATGAATCTGCTGAAGGTTTTGGCTGATAAAGCGAGAGCATCAGACCACCGGAGATGTACTTTGCTATGATTTAAGAATGGAGAACTTAAAAAAGAAGAGAATGAGATGGAGGTTATGAAAAGGCAACAAACACTGGCCTTGCTGGTGACGACCATAAAAGAACCAAAGAAAAGTTGCAAGGTTCCATGGTTTCATCTCCTCATTATCAATTGCTGTTTAAATTTCATTTCGGTAACGTCTTCTATCATTCACATGATATTATTCTCTGGACTGATGATTGTGAAATTCTGAGAAACTGAGTGTTCTGGTATATTCATCAGTCCATTCCTATTTTAATGAGATGCTACTCATAATATTTAAGGACCAAAATTTTAAATTATATTTTCAAATCATCACTCAATGAAGTACTACACAAAAGGTTATTACACAAAATTCAGACAAATGGAAATGGAAGTAATATGTTCAGATAGACTAGGGATTGATCAGTGGTCAAAAATAAAGTCAAAACAATCAAGCCACTTTTTAGGTTATCTGGTTAAAGCTGGTGGGATGCCAAAATGAGTGGTGCTTGATCAGCTATTTACAATCATCAGTGTTTTGCATGAGGCGATTACACGTAATGTATGAGGATGATATGGGAAAGGAGGACGTCAAGGAGGAGATGTCAGACTGCAGAGGGGTTAGTGAGTGGGTAGACAAATAGAATATAAGTTTGAAGCTATCCACTGTGGGAAGAGAAAACACATTTTTGTTTCAGTGCTTAAAGACTAGGAAGTGTTTGCATTCAGTGACGTCTTGTACTTGGAGGAGAGACATCCCTCCAACAGTGGCATCACAAAAAATCTGCAAGTATGTTGGTTAAGGAACTGGAGAGCAGGACATTGTGAGGCAAGCATCCCGCATTACATAGGTGAGTATTTTTACTGTATAGTCTTTAAAGTAGAAATTGGTCCTTTGCTTACATAGTAACAGCAACAGTATGTGATGGATGGCAGTTATAGGAAGGGGGGAAAGTCTCAGGTACAGTCAAATGGATGGGTTAACTCCAGGAAGGGTAAGAGAGGTAGGCACCTAGTGCAGGAGTCTTTGTAGATATACGCATTTCAAACAGGTATGCTGTTTTGGAAAATGTAGGGGGTGATGGATTCTCGGGGAAATGTAGCACGAAAAGTCAAGTTTCTGGTATTGAAACTGGCTCGAATGCAACGAGGGGTACTTCGGCTTCCAAGAGATCAATTGTGTTAGGGGTTTCTGTAGTCCAACGTACAGACAGACATTTCTGTGGCCAGCAGCAAAAAAGCAGAATGGTGTGTTGCTTCCCTGGTGCCAGGATCAAGGATGTCTCAGAGAGGGTGCAGAATGTTCTCACGGGGGAGAGGGCCCAGCAGGAGGTCATTGTACACATTGGAACCAACGATATAGGAAGGGAGAAAGTTGAGATTCTGAAGGGAGATTACAGAGAGTTAGGCAGAAATTTAAAAAGGAGGTCCTCAAGGGTAGTAATATCTGGATTACTCCCAGTACTATGAGCTAGTGAGGGCAGGAATAGGAGGATAGAGCAGATGGCTGAGGAGCTGGTGTATGGGAGAAGGATTCACATTTTTGGATCATTGGAATCTCTTTTGAGGTAGAAGTGACCTGTACAAGAAGGACGGATTGCACCTAAATTGGAAGGGGACTAATATACTGGCAGGGACATTTGCTAGAACTGCTCAGGAGGATTTAAGCTAATAAGGTGGGGTGGTGGGACCCAGGGAGATAGTGAGGAAAGAGATCAATCTGAGACTGGTACAGTTGAGAACAGAAGTGAGTCAAACAGTCAGGGCAGGCAGGGACAAGGTAGGACTAATAAATTAAACAGAATTTATTTCAATGAAAGGGGCCGAACAGGGAAGGCAGATGAACTCAGGGCATGGTCAGGAACATGGGACTGGGATATCATAGCATTTACAGAAATATGGCTCAGGGATGGGCAGGACTGGCAGCTTAAATGCTACAGGAAGGATAGAAAGGGAGGCAAGAGAGGAGGGGGAGTGGCATTTTTGATAAGGGATGGCATTACAGCTGTGCTGAGGGAGGATATTCCCGGAAATACATCCAGGGAAGTTATTTGGGTGGACCTGAGAAATAAGAAAGGGATGATCACCTTATTGGGATTGTATTATAGACCCCCTAATAGTCAGAGGGAAATTGATAAACAGGGTCTGGGGTAGAGTGGTGCTGGAAAAGCACAGCAGTTCAGGCAGCATCCTCAGATGCTGCCTGAACTGCTGTGCTTTTCCAGCACCACTACTCCAGAATCTGGTTTCCAGCATCTGCAGTCATTGTTTTTACCTAGGAAAATGAAAAACAAACTTGTAAGGAGATCTCGGCTATCTGGAAGAAGAATAGGGTGGTTATGGTAGGGGATTTTAACTTTCCAAACATAGACTGGGACTGAGCTGAAAATGTGGATCAGTGGTGCTGGAAGAGCACAGCAATCCAGGCAGCATCCGAGGAGCCCCGAAATCGACACCCCGGGCAAAAGCCCCCCCCCAGGAACAAAGGCAGAGAGCCTGAAGCGTGGAGAGATAAGCGCTTCAGGCTCTCTGCCTTTGTTCCTGGTGGGGGGCTTTTGCCCGGGGCGTCGATTTCGGGGCTCCTCGGATGCTGCCTGGATTGCTGTGCTCTTCCAGCACCACTGATCCAGAATCTGGTTTCCAGCATCTGCAGTCATTGTTTTTACCTGAGCTGAAAATGTGTTGCTGGAAAAGCACAGCAGGTCAGGCAGCATCCAAGGAGCAGGAGAATCGTCATTTCGGGCATGAGCCCTTCTTCAGGAACCTGAAGATTCCTGAAGAAGGGCTCATGCCCGAAACGTCGATTCTCCTGCTCCTTGGATGCTGCCTGACCTGTTGCACTTTTCCAGCAACACATTTTCAGCTCTGATCTCCAGCTTCTGCAGTCCTCACTTTCTCATAGACTGGGGCTGCCATAGTGTTAAAGGTTTAGATGGAGAGAAATTTCTTAAGTGCGTACAAGACAATTTCCTGATTCAGTATGTGGATGTATCTACTGCAGAAGGTGCAAAACTTGACCTACTCTTGGGAAATAAGGCAGGGCAGGTGACTGAGATGTCAGTGTGGGAGCACTTTGGGGCCAGTGACCATAATTCTATTCGTCTTAAAATAGTGATGGAAAAGGATAGACCAGATCTAAAAGTTGAAGTTCTAAATTGGAGAAAGGCCAATTTTGATGGTAATAGGAAAGAACTTTCGAAAGCTGATTGGGTGCAGATGTTCGCAGGTAAAGGGACGGCTGGAAAATGGAAAGCCTTCAGAAATGAGATAACGAGAATCCAGAAAAAGTATATTCCTGTCAGGGTGAAAGGGAAAGCTGGTAGGTATAGGGAATGCTGGATGAAAGGGAAGGCTGGTAAGTATTGGGAATTCTGGATGACTAAAGAAATTGAGTGTTTGGTTAAGAAAAAGAAGGAAGCATATGTCAGGTATAGACAGGATAGATCGAGTGAATCCTTAGAAGAGTATAAAGGAAGTAGGAGTATACTTAAGAGGGAAATCAGGAGGGCAAAAATGGAACATGAGATAGCTTTGGCAAA
>NC_057724.1:76215597-76216412 GCF_004010195.1 Chiloscyllium plagiosum | reverse complement strand
CTGGCTTTGTGCGTGGGAAATCATGTCTCACAAACTTGATTGAGTTTTTTGAAGAAGTAACAAAGAAGATTGATGAGGGCAGAGCAGTAGATGTGATCTATATGGACTTCAGTAAGGCGTTCGACAATTTTCCCCATGGGAGACTGATTACCAAGGTTAGATCTCATGGAATACAGGGAGAACTAGCCTTTTGGATGCGGAACTGGCTCAAAGGTAGAAGACAGAGGGTGGTGGTGGAGGGTTGTTTTTTCAGACTGGAGGCCTATGACCAGTGGAGTGCCACAAGGATCGGTGCTGGGTCCACTACTTTTTGTCATTTACATAAATGACTTGGATGTGAGCATAAGAGGTACAGTTAATAAGTTTGCTGATGACATCAAAATTGGAGGTGTGGTGGACAGCAAAGAGGGTTACCTCAGATTACAACATGATCTTGACCAGATGGGCCAATGGGCCGAGAAGTGCAGATGGAGTTTAATTCAGATAAATGTGAGGTGCTGCATTTTGGGAAAACAAATCTTAGCATGACTTATACACTTAATGGTAAGGTCCTGGGGAGTGTTGCTGAACAGAGACCTTGGAGTGTAGGTTCATAGCTCCTTGAAAGTGCAATCGTAGGTAGATAGCATAGTGAAAAAGGCGTTTTGTATGCTTTCCTTTATTGGTCAGAGTATTGAGTACAGGAGCTGGGAGGTCATGTTGCGGCTATACAGGGCGTTGGTTAGGCCACTGTTGGAATATTGCATGCAATTCTGGTCTCCTTCCTATCGGAAAGATGTTGTGAAACTTGAAAGTGTTCAGAAAAACTTACAAGG
>NC_057724.1:76213006-76215532 GCF_004010195.1 Chiloscyllium plagiosum | reverse complement strand
CCTTATAGAGGTTTACAAAATTATGAGGGGCATGGATAGGGTTAATAGGCAAAGCCTTTTCCCTGGGGTTAGGGAGTCCAGAACTAGAGGGCATAGGTTTAGAGTGAGAGGCAAAAGATATAAAAGAGACCTAAGGGGCAACTTTTCCATTCAGAGGGTGGTAAATGTATGGAATGAGCTGCCAGAGGAAGTGGTGGAGGCTGGTACAATTGCAACATTTAAGAGGCATTTGGATGGGGATATGAATAGGAAGAGTTTGGAAGGATATGAGCTGGGTGCTGGCAGGTGGGACTAGATTGGGTTGGGATATCTGGTCGGCATGGACGGTTTGAACTGAAGGATCTGTTTCCATGCTGTATATTTCTATGACTCTCTGACTCTATAATGCTTAAGTTATAAGAAGCAATTTAAGGACCTGATATATGTCCTTTAAACCCGAGGTATTAAGGGTAAAGGGAATGATTTAAGGGTAAATCATGTTAGGGTGGTTCTGTCAGGTGGAATACAACTTTTGGTGCAATGTTGGAAGTCAGAGACATCTCTAGTGACCAGGGCAGCCACATGTGCTGGAAGTGGCTCAATTGCAGTTACTCAAAACCTGAGTTTCAGAACTGGTCCTTGGCTGGAATCATGGTGGACTAGCCACAAGATTGAGATCTTGTGGGGAAACACATACAGAGACTTGGTCACACTGCAGGTCAAGTGTGCATAGGTAGAAAGTCCAGGATCTCGTGGATCCATCTCTCACTCCATCAGATGTTAAATTTTGGGTTCTGTGGGGGAGATGGCTTCTCAGGGAAATACAGCAAGTGACAACTCTGGAAACCACTAAAGACTCAGCTGCATAATGCAGGGTGAAGGGAAAACAGAGTTGAAAAGCAATAATGATACAAGAAACAATTTTTGCACAAAGCGCAGAAAGCTAGCACACAGGTATAACAGATAATCAGGAAGGCAAATGGAAAGTCTGCCCTTATTTCAAGAGGGTTGGAGTACAAAGGTAGGGAAGCATTACAGTAAATGCACAAGGTGCTGGTGAGACCACATCTGTAATACTGTAAGCAGTTTTGATCCCCAAATTTAAAGAAAGTTGTCTCTTTATTGGAAGTAGTTCAGAGAAGGTTAAGGATAACCCCTGAAATGGAGGGATTACTTTATGAGGAAAGATTAAACAGATCGAGACTCTACACACTGGAGTTTAGAAGAGTGAGAGGTGAACTCATTGAAACATATGGGATTCTTAAGAGGCTTGACAGGGTAGAAGCTGAGAGGATGTTTCCCCTCAAGGGGCAGTCTGGGACGAGAGGGTATAGTCTCAGAGTAAAAGGATACCAATTTCAGACTGAGATGAGGAGGAATTTCTTCTCTCAGAGGGTTATGAGTCTCTGGATCTCCTTGCCACAGAGAGCTTGGGGCAGGGTCCTTATTGATAATTAAGGGTGAGATGGATAGGTCCTTGATCAGTTGGGGAATCAAGGGTTATGGGGAGAAGGCAGGAAAGTGCACTTGAGAATTGTTGGATGAGCCATGATCCTATTGCATGGTGGAGCAGGTTGATGGGCCTAATGGCCTACTGCTGTTCCTACTTCTTAATATTTTATGATAGGGGGAATCAATAGACATTTCTATGGCTACAAATATCACACCAGGATGGTATATCATCTTGCTGCTGTTGCTTGAGCCAAGGATGTTAGTTAGCAACTGCAGAACATTCTGAAGGTGAAGGGTGAACATTCACTGCTCATGAACCACATTAACGCCAACAGCAATAGGTAGAAAGAAGGATACGCTGCTTCACTTCAGTCCTAAATGATTTATTTTTTACTCAAAGACTGCGCTCAGTGATCTGGTTTCCTGGGTCAATCTACCAGTGCCTACCTTATCAGGTTTCTTCAGAATATTTCATTTCTCAGTGAAGTTGCCTCTCATACATCTCAATTCCTGGGAGTATTGTCCCAATTTACTCTCATGTGATTTAATTTTTAGAGTTCTGTCACAGCTTGTGGCTCAGTTTGAATTCCTGATTGCTCATATTGTCGGTGCTTTCAACACTTAGACGAGTTTATGTATTCAAAACACTTTACCCAAACACTCATGTTCGTGAGGTGGACAAAGGGTCACAGAATTTGGTTCAACTGGGTTTTATCATTATAGAGTCATAGAGTCATAGAGATGTACAGCATGGAAACAGACCCTTCGGTCCAACCCGTCCATGCCGACCAGATATCCCAACCCAATCTAGTCCCACCTGCCAGCACCCGGCCCGTATCCCTCCAAACCCTTCATATACCCATCCAAATGCCTCTTAAATGTTGCAATTGTACCAGCCTCCACCACATCCTCTGGCAGGTCATTCCATAACATACCACCCTCTGTGTGAAAACGTTGCCCCATTGGTCTCTTTTACATCTTTCCCCTCTCACCCTAAACCTCTAGTTCTGGACTCCCCAACCCCAGGGAGTTGCCTATTTATCCTATCCATGCCCCTCATAATTTTGTAAATCTCTATAAGGTCACCCCTCAGCC
>NC_057724.1:76207578-76212876 GCF_004010195.1 Chiloscyllium plagiosum | reverse complement strand
ACTCCCTAGGACCTTACCATTAAGTGTATAAGTCCTGCTAAGATTTGCTTTCCCAAAATGCAGCACCTCACATTTATCTGAATTAAACTCCATCTGCCACTTCTCAGCCCATTGGCCCATTTGGTCCAGATCCTGTTGTAATCTGAGGTAACCCTCTTCACTATATAATACACCTCCACCAAAACACCATTAAAAACACCATGTGAGCATTTCCCATGTTCCCTCAATATTTGATCTGTATCTCGCTGTATTTGTCTGAGAAAAGATATTACCCACAATGCTCCATGTGTTTGAGCTGGGCCATTGGAATCCCCTTCCTCTCTGACATAGGACTGGCCCTCTTCCATGAAGGTGAGTCTCACAGCCTCACCTGGGATCTTGGGTTCATGTTGTACTAGATGTGACCCCACCATACTGTTCTGTATCTGTAAAATCTTCCTTAGTGTCCTGTTTTGACATCATCAACTTGATAAATTGTTATGATCTTTCTACCTTAATTAGTTTGTACAGTGTGGGTTTACATACTACTTTGGTTGGACCCTCAGCATGCGACTCTTATACCTATCATGTTATTCCAGCCATTTGGTTTGTCTTCAGCACCACCTAGAGTCATAGAAACAGGCCCGTTGGTCCAAACTGGTCCATGCTGACCATGGTGCCCACTCAACTAGTTCCAATTGCAACATTTGGTCCATATCCCTCTAAATCCTTCCCATCTACTTGTCTACCTGTGATGTAAAACTTAAAGAATTATGTACCTAACCCCAAGGTGTCTCTGTTTTACAACACTACCCAAGGCCCTACCATTAATTGTATAAATCCTGTCCTTGTTTGTAATACCAAAGGATGTAAATGCATTAGAGGCTGGTCAGAGGAGGGTTCCAGGACTGATACCTGGAGTTAGCAGATTTTCTTATGAGGGTAGTTTGATGTTTCCACTGAACTTGGAGTTGTAGTGGTGACTGATTGAAGTTTATAAGATCCTGAATGGTTTGACAAGGTGGACGTGGAAAGGATGTTCTTCTTGTGAGTGAATCCAGGGGTGCCCTTCCGAAAGAAGAGGAAATTTTGTTCTTTCAGACAGCTATGAGGCTTTGGAACATTCTGCTTGAGAAGACAATGGAGACCGGGTTATTGAATATTCTTAATTGAAGTGAGGGGAGATTGAGTAGGCTGGGACTATACTCATTGGAATTTAGAAGAATGAGGGGGAATAGTGTAGAAACATATTATGAAGAGAGTAGAAGCAAGGAAGTTGTTTTCACTGGCAGGTGAAACTAGAGCTAAGGGCATAGCCTCAAAATAAGGGGGACTGGATTTAGGACTGAGTTCAGGAGGAACTTCTGCACCCAAAGGGTTGTGAATCTGTGGAGGTCCCTGTCCAGTCAAGCAGTTGAGGCTACCTTGTTGAATACTTTTAAAGCGAAGATAGATCTATTTTTGAGCAGTAAATGAATTAAGGGTTATGGTGAGCAGGTGGGTGAGTGGAGCTGAATCCATGAAAAAGATCAGCCATGATCCTATTGAATGGTGTGGCAGGCTCGATGGGCCAAATGGCCTTCTCCTGCTTATCTTTTATGTTTAAATAGTTAGATCCTTGTTCGGCAAAGGACTCAAGGGTCGTCAGTGATGGAGCTGAATGTGGAATTCAAAACACGTTGAATGTACTTTTGAAAAGACTGGAAATGTAAGAGACACAGAATTGGTATTATGCTCTTTAATAATTTGCATGCATCTTGAATATTAATTCTTGAGATGCACATTTTCATGAGCAGAATGCCACTGGTAATATTTCCATTTATGAACAATTTAAGAAGCCTATAGAGATCCATAATACTTTGTTCAATTAAAAGAAAACAGATTGGGCATTTATTGCTACACATCATTTACAGAACAGAAATAGGTGACAGAAGATAAATAACAATGGAACTTGGCAAAATGTGGTTTTCAATTTTAAATGAACACAGCAAGACTTGGAGAAGATCCTTTACTTATGTTGTAATAGACAGCTATTTAATTGTCAATAAACGCAAGTAGAATTCTGGTCATCGTCAACCCCAGTGTTGTACAAACTTAAATTGTAATGATTGGTCCAAAGAAAGATGATGATGATAGCATTTTATCTATCATTAACTGGAATTCAGTGTACTATCAGACAATGATTATACTTTGAAACCTTATCCCTTTGAGATGTTTGGGGAGTTATTGAAGAAGATATTCACCAGAAAGTCTTATCCATAACTTTAGTTACCCACTGTCCCTGCTTCTCTCTATCCCTGACTCAACTGTTCTGGTTGGGTTTTAACCACCAAATCTAACTTAATTCAAAACTGTATCCTCACTTGCACTAAGTTTCATTTGTCCATCATCCTTGTGCTCACTGACATTGGCACCTGGACAGAAATGCTTCAATTTTGAGGTTGTTGTTTGGATCACTGAGTTGGTGGATTTTCTTGTCTCCCTCCTGGGTGACATCTTCAGTGCTGTGTCGCCTCTGGATGAAGCGATGCCGTTGTGACCCCCCTGAATTTATACGGTCTGTCTGTTGTGGCAGGTAATTCTACTTCTGGTTTTGCTTAAATTTTAAAACTACCATTCTCTTCCAGCATGCAACCTTCTAATTTCTCTGAACCCATACCCCAGTTCTGGCCTCTTGTGTAACCTAATCTTATTTGCTTCACCTTTGGGATGTCAGTTTCCCACTACTGAGCCCCCTAATCTCTGGTACTCACCTCCAGGAATTCCTGATGAGGTGCTTTTACCCGAAACATCGATTTTCTTGCTCCTCGGATGCTGCCTACTGTGCTATGCTTTTCCAGCACCACTCTAATCTTGACTCTGATCTCCAACATCTGCAGCCGTCACTTTCACCCATAAACATTGCTAGTAAGGCCTGCATTCTTTGCCCATCCCTAATTGGACTTGAGTTGTGAAGCTTGCATTTCAGAAGGCAATGAAGACTCAGCGATGCGTCTGGAATCATAAGTAGGCCAACCAGCAAAAGGCAGCAGATTTCCACTCTGAAAGGACAAGAGATATGTTATTTTATGACAATCATTAATTGTTATATGGTTGTCACTCAACCAGCTTTAAATTCTGGATTTTACTGAATTCAAACCTCACTATCTGGGGAATTGAATTCTACGCACAAAGAATCCAAGATGCAGTCAGACATGTTGAGTTTCTCCAGCAATTTTGGTCTTTGTTCCACACAGAATGTTAGCTCACAGCATTGCAAGTTCAATGACATTACCATTTAAACCATCCCTATATCTTCCCAAGGAGTAAAATTAAGCAACTGTCATTGGTTTCCTTGTTATTTTTGAGCCAAGATCAATCACAAACACAAGTCAACATCTTGGTGAAACCAATGACTTTGACCAATTATTCAACTGACAGTTAATAACATAAAAGGAAAGTCTATAAAAGGTCAAACTGAAGGGTTAGCCTGACTCACACTTTACCCACTCTTGTTTTAGGTAATGCTACTGAAAGGGTTAACATTTCTGTTATATTAGTTTCAGCCATTCTACTGATGCCAAATATAGTCTGTGCGTAGAGAGAGGGAGATCTACTAGATTTCAGAGGGAGCAGATACGTATATCTGTACTCACTCAGGTCCTAGTCATTTTGCCTGACCAAATGTAATGGTGAGGTAAAGTAAATTTGCTACAGTCCTACTGAACCATTGGGCTACTCTCTCACTAAAGAGAGAGTCTGGTGATAGTTTAACCTGAAGGTCACCACACCTCAGGCTAAATGTAATTGTACATATTGCTGTCATACAATGTTAACAAAGATCAGTGCCTGTTTTGTAGATAGTATACTGCAATGAATCCTCTATCACTACGTAGGTTTAAGACAGAGTAAAGAAACAACAAAAAAAAGCCTGCAGACTAAGTAAAGAAAAAGGAGGATTGATAACAGCTAGCTCCCTCAAACAGCACATACCTAGTACCACATACATTGTAGAGGTGGAAAATACCATATGGTGCCAGGAGCCATCATCTGGGAAAATATGTTTCAACATTGATGCTAATTGATTATGGCAATATTATGACACTGTCAATTATATAAATAAAGGTGACTGCTGGAGCCACAGTCACACAGGAGTATAACAACATTGTGGTTATTTTATTTCACCAGTCATCCAGGGTCTTGGACAAATGATCAGCAGGCAAGAGTTCAAATCAAGCCAAAGCAGCTGTGGGACTTAAATTCAATTAATTAAATCAATCAGGAATATCAAGCTAATCTCAATATTGATGACCATGAATTAGCTAGAATGCTTTGATTCCCCAATACATTTTATGGAAGAATGATTTTTTTTCCAGCAAATCTTTATTTCTCACTGAATCATTGAGATGCAAAACCTGTTCTGTATTCTTCTTTTGCACTCAGACTTATCGCTTCGGCAAATTTTAAAAAAAACTTTGCATTAGGTTTGCAAATGATGCAACACAAGAAACAGCAGTAGTCTCAGGCCAACTGTCCAGGGAAGCTTCATGCTGGCTGCTCTTCTTGGATTACCATAAATAGTTCACATCTCCATATTCCAAAGGGAATAGCAGAGGCTCTGGATAGAGGGAAAAAGAGATGTTGAAGAAATGACACCAGAATGAAACAGGAAAGACTGAACTGGCAGAGCCCATTTCAGTACAAAAAAAGTGATGTTTGAGGATGTGACCTGATGGAACATTTTTACATTTTTGAAAGTGCTCCTTTGGAATGAATAGAAATGAAGTGTATCGTCAGTCTCCCGTTATTATTGAGCCAGGGAATTGAATTTTCAGAGTGCATTCCAGGAGCAGCACAATGCATCCCAAAAAAAGAGGTGTCAAACTGGTGAAGTTACAAAACAGGACCAGCTATGTGACAAACCATATAATCATTAAGTGAAAGACAGAGCTTCTACAACAAACAGATCAGATCTAAGCTCTGCAGTACCACTATATCCAGTCGTGACTGGGTGATGGACAGTGAAACAACTCACTGGAAGAGGAGGCTCCATAAATCTTCCCATCCTCAATGATGGGGGAGCCAAGGTGCATCAGTGCCCAAGATAAGGCTGAAGTATTTAGAGTCATAGAGATGTACAGCATGGAAACAGACCCTTCGGTCCAACCTGTCCATGCCGACCAGATATCCCAACCCAATCTAGTCCCACCTGCCAGCACCCGGCCCATATCCCTCCAAACGCTTCCTATTCATATACCCATCCAAATGCCTCTTAAATGTTGCAATTGTACCAGCCTCCACCACTTTCTCTGGCAGCTCATTCCATTCATTTACCGCCCT
>NC_057724.1:76202773-76207321 GCF_004010195.1 Chiloscyllium plagiosum | reverse complement strand
GTCTCTTTGTTCAGCAACACTCCCTAGGACCTTACCATTAAGTGTATACGTCCTACTAAGATTTGCAACAAACTTCAGCCTACAGTGCTGAGTGCATGATCTACATTGGCCTCCAAAGTCAAATACAAATGCAAGGAGATATGTTTGAGTTATACAGGACATTGCTGACCTGTATACATTATATGTACAGTATTGGTTGCGTTATTTAATAAAAGATGCAACTACTTTCAGACACAGTTCAGAGAATCGTTTCTAGATTAATACATGAAATGGGCGAATTGTATTATGAGGAAGGTGGACAGGCTACACTTGCGTCCACTGAAGTTTAGAATCTAGAACTCAGGATTACTACTTCAAAACAGGCAATCACTTAAGACAGACATAATAATAGTTAATTTTTCTTACAGGTGGTTTTGAGTCTTCGGAACTCTATTCCTCAAAGTGCAATCAAAAGAGTCTTTGAATATTTTTAAGGTGGATGTAAATAAATCCTTGATAAGAAGGAGATGAAAGGCTTTTAGAGGGAGTCAAGAATGTAGAGTAACTAAATCAGCCATGATCTTCTGGAATAGTGGAATGGGCTGGAGCAGTAGATTGGCCTACTCCTGTTCACAATTTCAATGTTTATAACTATAGTATTTATGCAGGTGGTCCAATTCTTATTATGATCTAACAAACAATGTTACCTATCACATTAATGGTTAGTTCAAATAAAAAATTATAGATGCATGATTATGTGCAATGTGCAATTATTATGGTTTGCAAAGTGTATAGATGTTAGAGGGTTAGTGAGAAAGGATACTGCTGGTGGGAGTACATACATGTCTGAGAGTTTAGAAAAGGCTGTGTAACTAAACGAGGTGTGGAACCATTGGAGTGGACAAAGGTAGGCAAGAACATGAGAGAAAAGCAAATATCAAAAAAAGAAAGTATTAGATGCAAAGGGATGGGATTAAAAACATAGAAATATAGGCAATAAGAGGAGTAGGCCATTCAGCCCTTCCAGCGGGTTCTGCCATTCAATTTGATCATGGCTGATCATCCAACTCAGTCCCCCATTTCTGCTCTTTCCCCATCTATTTGATTCTTTTTTGCTCATTTCAGCCCTAAACAGCCTATCCCACAATCTTTAGATTGTGGTCCTTGGTCCTGGGCTCGCTGGTCATCAGGAACATCATTCCTGCATCTTTTCTGTTCGAGGTGTTTTACAGGTGCTATAAGATTTTAAGAAGCATAGATGCCACCAGGAAACCTTTGGGCTGAATGGCGAACATTTGCACTGGAAATTCAATCTGACAATATATGCTTTGAGAGAATGAATGAGTTTTTTTTTTAAATGTGGAGGTAATTCAGTGCTCCGACCACTGCAGTGGGAGATGAAAGTCTCACTGCTCCACCCTCCTGACACCGCCCCAGCCCAACCCAATCCCTCCCCCAACCCCCACAAACTCAGGTTCACCTGACCTCCAGCCTTCCCTCCTAGCTATCCTGCCTAAGTCTGGGAGCTGTATGTGGAGAGCCACAGGCCTCTTCTCTCATCCTGCCTGCAGTCAGCTTTATGGGGTTGCTGGCACGTCATTACTCTAGTCCATCTGTCCAGCAACTGCCAGAGTCCCTGAGGTGCAAACTATAAATGCTGTGCGAGCAACTGCACAGCATGTGACTGCTCAGTTTCTTTGTCATAGCGGGAAAGCAATGAGTTATAGCCAGGGTCATTTATTGTGACTGCAGTCAACTGCTGAGATCAGCATTTGGCAATAAAGGAGAGGAGGCTACTCAATGCAACAGTTCTCTTAACACTGTATCTGCTGAATCAAATAATTTTAATAACATTTTTCAGTGATTTTGTCCTAAAATTCATCAAATTAGAATCACACAGCACAGAGCGAAGCAATTGCATTCATTGGGACAGTAAAATATTGTTTAAATAGACTATAAGATGTAAGATGCAGAAGCAGGCCATTTGGCCCATCAAGTCAGTGCTGACATTCAATGCGATCAAAGCCGCTCTGATAATCCTCAAATCCACTCATCTGCCTTGTCCTCATAACCCTTAAAGCCCTCACTGATTAAAATTCTGTCTATCTCAGCCTTAAGTAAACTTAATGACCCAGACTTAACAGCCGTCTGTGATAAAGAATTCCACAAGTTCACAATCCTCTGAAAAAAGCAATTCCTTTCATCCCTGTCATAAATGAGTGACCCCTTGTTCTGAGATTTTGCCCTCTGGTCTTAGACTTTCCAACAAAGGGAAATGACCTCTTCAAACATGAAGAATCTTACATGTTTCCATAAGGTTATCTCTCATTCTTCTATACTCCATTGGGTACAGGCCCAATTCACTTAATAGCTCTCTAATTAATCCCTCTCTTCCCATTCTTTCCTCAACATCTGGATCTCTGCCTTCTTTTTGCCAGTGAATGTCTAATTCATCTTTAAAAGCTGCTCTGAATCATGGTGGATAAGATGAATTGTGAAAGACCCAGAGAGAGATGTGGAGAATTACTTTCATGTTGTCCATCTGAACCTCCTCCCACTGTACTTTATCTTCAGAATTTTCCAACAATACGTCTCCAACTGAGAACAATTTGTGAAGAAATATCTTCCCCATTCTGACCTCTGCTTCTTTTGCCAATTATTTTAAATTTCTGTTCTGTGTTACCGATTCTTTTGTCAGTAAAAACAATGTCTCCTTATCTATTGTATCAAAACCCCTCATAATTCTGAACATTTCTATCAGTTCTCCTCTTGATGCTCCTTTGACTAAGGAGAACAATCCCAGCTACTCCAATCTCTTCATTGGACTGAAGTCCCAGGTCTCAATGGCAATGAGAGATGTGCAATGAATGCTGGCTCAGTCAGTGACACCCATGTCTCATGAGTGAATATGGATCACTTCCAGTGCCACCTGCTTCTGAGCATAGGAAGCATAAGATAGGACAGATGAACCCATTGGGGGCAGCACAGTGGTTCAGTGGTTAGCACTGCTGTCTCACAGTGCCAGGGACCCAGGCTTGATTCCAGCCTTGGGCGATTGTGTGTGTGTGTGGAGTTTGCACATTCTCTCCATGTCTGTGTGGGTTTTCTTTGGGTGCTCTGGTTTCCTCCCACAGTCACAAAGGTGTGCAGGTCAGGGCAAATTGGCCATGCTCGGTTGAGGTCTCCTGTTTCCCTCACAACTCTCTGTGATTTGCTCACTTATCTGCTCCTCTATTTTCCTCTGACTGTTGTATAATCTCAGCAAAGTAACTACCCCTTTTTTATTTCTACGCTTGACCCAGAAGGCTTTATTTGAAGAACTTTCTTGGACATTGTACCTCATTAGACTTTCAGAGCTGAGGGACCTTTTATTCAGAGACTCATTGAGTCATACAGTACAGAAATAGGCCCTTCGGCCCACCATGTCTGTGCTGACCAACAAACATCAAACTACACTAATGCCATATAATTGCACTTGCTCCATAGCCTACTATGTCTTGGCATTTTAAGTGTTTAGTGCAGTTAGGTGCATTAGTCAGGTGTAAATGTAGAGTAATAGGGTAGTGGAATGGGTCTGGGTGGGTTACTCTTCAGCAGTCAGTGTGGACTTGTTGGGCCAAAGGCCTGTTTCCACACTGTAGGGATCCTATGGAAAGAGATGGTGTAGAAGGGAGGATGTTAGCTTTTTGAATAGAGAGGGTGAAAGGAGATTCACCAGGATGTTGCCTGGGGTGACACGACTCAGCTATGACGAGTTTCAAAAAGTATGGCACTGGCAAAACACAACAGGTCAGGCAGCATCTCAGGAGCATGAGAATCAAAATTTTCGACCTCCTGCTCTTTGGATGCTGCCTGACCTGCTGTGCTTTTCCAGCGCCACACTCTTCAACTCTGACTCTCCAGCATCTAGAGTCCTCATAAATAATGAATAAAAGCACATTACTGCGGATGCTGGAATCTGAAACCAAAAGAGAAAATGCTGGAAAATCTCAGCAGATCTGGCAGCATCTGTAAGGAGAAAAAAGAGCTGACCTTTCAAGTCTAACTGACCCTTTGTCAAAGCTGGGATGAGTTGAAGGAGAAGTGAATGAGAGAGAGAACGAGTTCAGCCAGAAGGAGGAGAGTGGTGGTGGATGGAGATTGTTCGGGCCTCTTTTCGAGAAAGAAGCGAAGAGCTTTCAAGCCATCTTGGTGTGGGATGGAGGTGTAAAGAGATTGCACATCCACGGTGAATAGGATGTGGTTAGGGCCTGTGTATTGAAAGCTGTCAATGTGTCGCCAGGCATCAGAGGAATCCCGGATGTAGGTGAGGAGGGAATGAACCAGAGGAGTAAGGATGGAGTCAAGGTCGGAGGAAATAAGTTCAGTGGGGGAGGGGCATGCTGACACAATGGGCCTGCCGGGACAATCCTCCTTGTGGATTTTGGGGAGTAGGTAGAAATGGGCTCTCTGGGATTGGGAGACTATGAGGTCGGAAGCTTTTGGGGGAGAGGTATCCGGAGGAAATGAGGTCAGTCATGGTGTTGGAGACAATGGCTTGATGCTCAGTGGTGTGGTCATGCTCCAGGG
>NC_057724.1:76185126-76202682 GCF_004010195.1 Chiloscyllium plagiosum | reverse complement strand
ACGGAAGAAGAGCTCAGCATCATGTCGAGCCCGGAATTCATTGAGGTGGGGACGTAAGGGTACAAAGCTGAGTCCTTTGCTGAGAACAGCACGCTCAGCCTCAGAGAGGGAAGGTCAGAGGGAATGGTGAACACACAGCAAGGGCTGGAGCTGGAAGAGATGGGATTCGAGGGATTGGGACTGTTGGAAGGTGAAGGGTGGGCAGCGGTGTGCATGAGAAGTTGAAGCTTGCGTTCCTTAACATCTGCAAGAAACAGGAAAAGTTTGGAGTTAAGGCGTCGAATAATACGAAGGATGAAATGAAACTGTGGACCAGGACAACTTTGAGAGAGAGTAAGTCGGTGCTGCTGGAGAGAGGTGTCGAGTGCTTTCATGTGGCGGCGCATGGCCCTGAGTGTGGCTTTTAGGATGTGGCGAGAACAGCAGTTGGAAAAATGTTGTATATCGTACAATTACCTGTAATCCTGGAGGCAGCATGCAGGGTGGAATTTGAGTTGAAATCCACGTGGAGGAATTCAAAGGCAAAGACAGTCACTGAGGAAGGAAATATGGCTGTGGAAGCGAGTCTTAGTTAATAGCTTGTCTAACACTGAGAGAAAAGGAAAGCAGTGAAGGTGGACAGGAGGAGAGAGAGACAAACGAAAATCCTGTCTGAGAGAAGAGCAGTACTTCTTCAGGATCGGCATTCCTGGAAGGGAGGGGGCAGTGAGTTAAACACCTGGATAAAAGCAAATTACTACAGATGCTGGAATCTGAAACCAAAAGAGAAAATGCTGAAAAATCTCAGCAGGTCTGGCAGCATCTGTAAGGAGAGAAAAGAGCTGACGTTTCGAGTCTAACTGAACCTTTGTTAAAGCTCTTTTCTCTCCTTACAGAAGCTGCCAGACCTGCTGAGATTTTCCAGCATTTTCTCTTTTGATCTAGAGTCCTCACTTTGTCTCAGTTGTGAGAAGAGACAGGATAGGCTGGGTTTGTTTACCCTGGAACGGAAGAGGCTGTAGAGGGAATCTGATTGAGATCCACACAGTAGAGAGGCACGGGTAGGGTAAATCATAAGGATCTTTTCCCCATGGCAGACCAGTCTAAGACCAGACGGCATAAGTTTAAGGTAAGGAATAAGCAGTTTAGAGGAAATCTGGGAATATATTTTTTCTCCCAGAGGCTGGTAGAAAGATGGAACATGCTGCTTGAGGGGGAAGTGGAGGCAGATACTCTCACAGCATTGATGAAGCAGTTGGATAAACACTTAAAATGCCAGGGCGTAGAATGGACCAAGTGCAATTACATGACATTAGTGTAGTTTGGTGTTTGTTGGTCAGCACAGACATAGTGGGCTGAAGGGCCTACTTCTGTACTGTATGATTCAATGACTCTCTGAATAAAAAGACCCTCAGCTCTGAAAGTCTACCAAAGTGTGTCTGCTGTAAGAGATGTCGACAGCTGGCACTTGGTTCTACTCTGATCTCCTTTGAGGAGATTTGCTGCCACTAACCCTTTATAGAATACATTATTGTGCAGTTGATGCAAAGACTCAGTTGAGACATTTGCATCCTGCAATGGTTCAAGTGTGCACAAGGGGAAAACTCTTTCCTCAATGGCAAGAGGATTCTAATTCGCCAGGAAGCAACACTAATTTTCGAGCTTAAAAACCACATATTACTTTGCATGCATATTTAGACTGAAAATTGCAGATAGTTACTTGTCTATAACTTGAAGGTGACTGCAATCCCTAAGTTTATCTCCACCTTTTGTGATTTGTTTTCTATGTTACAATGTTCCATCCGAAACTCTGTTCCTGCAATGCTCAGCATTTCACAATTATAGATTAAGCTTCTCAGAGCTTTCTGGCTTTAATTATTTTAACCTAAGCTCGTGATCCCAACTTGTAACCTAATTGTAGTCCATGGAGCTTACTCATACAAAGTGATAAAGGGTTGACCACTAATAAGTCTTTGGCGGAAGAGGCATGCACTTCACTGACAATAAGTAATTTATTCTATTAGTGAGATTACAGGTTATGTTACCATAACAAAGCTCCGAGGAAGCTCGATGCAAACTGGAGGACGAAAACTCTATCTTCCATTTTGGTACCTTGCAGCCTCTGGGAATCAGCATGGAGTCCAACGACGTCAAAACATGACCTCTGTTTTCCAATTTTCTAACACACCTCCCCACCCCCCTCCCTCCACCCTCAACCTTCTTGTGTGATTTGTGTCTTGTTGAATTTACTGTCGAGAGCAGACCCCGTTTCACCCATTTTCCACCTCTCTCACTCCTTTTCCACCATTCTCATTCCTTTTGTCTTGAAACACTTTCAATCCATTCCACTTCCTCCTCCCCCACCTCTGCAAACATAAACATAATCACTTGCCAGACCCTGTTAGTTCTGAATAAGAGTCATATCAGAATCAGAATGTTAATTCTGTTTCTTTATCCACAGCTGCTGCCAGACCTGTTGATTTGTCCATCACTTTATGTTTTTTTTTCTATGTTAGCTATGACAGGTTAGTTATATTAATGGGAGGTAAGAGATATTGTTATGCCCTCAGAGATTGGAATGAGGCCTGAGTTAGACTGCAGGAATGTTCACTGACCCCAGTTCCAACCTTCCAGCTCAGCACTGCCCCCATGACTTGTCCTACCTGCCAATCTCCCTTCCCACCTATCCACTCCACCCTCCTCTCTGACCTATCACCCCCATCCCCACCCCCATTCACCTATTGTTCTCTTTGCTACCTGCTCCCCAGCTTTCCCCCCATCCCCCGGCTTATCTCTCCACCTTGGAGGTTCCTTGCCTTTATTCCTGATGAAGGGCTTTTGCCCAAAAGGTTGATTTTCCTGCTCCTCGGATGCTGCCTGGCCTGCTGTGCTTTTTCAGCACCACTCTCATCTAAACTCTGGTTTCCAGCATCTGCAGTCCTCACTTTTGCCTATACCTTACATATGAGTGGGCAGAGCTGTACAAAAGCTTCTAAATTAACTCTTTCAAATCCAATGCCAGACAGAACAACATCTGCCTTTGCAATAATTTGCATTTATCAGGTGTTTTCAATGAAACACCCCCAAACACTGCACAGGATCAGTAAGGAAACAAAATTATGCACATAAAAAGATGCTAGAAAAGATGAACGAATGCTTAAAAATAAAGAGGAAGGATTGAAATGAGGATATTTAGGAGGGAATTCCCAAACTCCAGATCTCTGTTGGTTGCCAATAGTAAAACAATGAACATTCAGCCAGAAGTGGAAGAGTACACATATCTTGAATTTGGAGATGCCGGTGTTGGACGGGTGTACAAAGTTAAAAATCACACAACACCAGGTTATAGTCCAACCTGTTGGACTATAACCTGCTGTTGTGTGATTTTTAACTTTAAACATATCTTGAAAGGATAGAGAGCTGCAGTTTTATTCATTTCCTGATCAATACACATTTCCATGTGCTACCACAACACAAAAACACTTAATATTATCAGGAGAATAATGTGTAGGAGATGGATTTTGTAAAGAATGACAGCATTTGATTGGCATTAAGATGATAGGCTAGAAATTACTCTTGGCATTATCAATGATAGAATGCATGAATAAGCTGTTCTTTTCCCTGCATGTATTTTCCAGTAGCATCAGTGCCTTTAATTTAAATGGATTAATGTCTCTACTTACATTGCGGATTTAAACTGCAAAACATTCATCAGTTTATTGCGTCTGAAGTTGTCAGTTATGAAAATCCAAAATGAGTAATGCTTACCAGCGAAACACAATGAGATTGGAACCACTCATTAAATGATTTAATGCGGAGATAGTCAAGCTGAGTGGAATCA
Organism: Chiloscyllium plagiosum; assembly: GCF_004010195.1. Taxonomy (NCBI): domain Eukaryota; kingdom Metazoa; phylum Chordata; class Chondrichthyes; order Orectolobiformes; family Hemiscylliidae; genus Chiloscyllium; species Chiloscyllium plagiosum. Next base: position 76,198,862 of record NC_057724.1, on the reverse strand, counting down.
TTGCAGCGAAAATTAGGGTCAACTGATTAGCTCCTATATTAAATAAACATTAAAGTCACAAAATTATAGAGCCGTACAGCATGGAAATATACCCTTCAGTCCAACTGGTCCATACCAAACAGATATCCTCAATTAATCTAGTTCCATTTGCCAGCATTTGCCCCATATTCCTCTAACTCTTTCCTCTTCATATCCCCATCCAGATGCCTTTTAAATGTACCAGCCACCACCACTTTCTCTGGCAGCTCATTTCATACACACAGCACCCTCTGTGTGAAAAAAGTTGCCCTTTATTTCCCTTTTAAATCTTTCCCCCTCTCACCCTAAACCTATGCCCTCTAGTTCTGGATTATCAAGGTAGAGACCTTGTCTATTTACCCTATCCATGCCCCTCATGATTTTATAAACCTCTATAAGGTCACCCCTCAGCCCCCGACTCTCCAGGGAAAACAGCCCCAGCCTCTTCGACCTCTCCCTTTAGCTCAAGCCTTCCAACCCTGGCAACATCCTTGTAAATCTTTTCTGAACCCTTTTAAATCTCATGAACCCTTTCAATATGAATAGAAGGAAAGGGAATATTGCCCTTTAAAAAATGGTGACTATCATCTTGAAGCCCTGAAGTCATTGTGGTGTGGGTAAAACTCAAAGTTTTGTTAAGAAGCTTGTTTCAGTAACAGTGGACAAACAGTTCTATTGATTAGATTAGATTACTTACAGTGTGGAAACAGGCCCTTCGGCCCAGCAAGTCCACACCGCCCCGCCGAAGGGCAACCCACCCATACCCCTACCCCTACATTTACCCCTTACCTAACACTACGGTCAATTTAGCACGGCCAATTCACCTGACCCGCACATCTTTTGGATTGTGGGAGGAAACCGGAGCACACCCACGCAGACACGGGGAGAATGTGCCAACTCCACACAGTCAGTCGCCTGAGGCGGGAATTGAACCCGGGTCTCTGGCGCTGTGAGGCAGCAGTGCTAACCACTGTGCTAACAGTGATGTACTTCCTCATCAGGATTGTGTGTTGTTTGAAGGGGACACACTATTGTTCATCTCGAAGTTAGAAGTCATGGATTTGGAAGTTGTTGAGGATACCTTGGTGTATATTATGTGTTAGTATTGGAGGCAATGAATGTTGAAGTTGGTGGATATGGTGCCAATCAAGCAGGCTACTCTGTCCTGGAAGGTGTCAAGCTTCTTGAGTGTTGTTGGAGCTGCACCCACTCAAGCAAGTGGGGAGTATTCCATCACAGTCCTGACGTGAGCATTATAGATGGTGGACAGGAGGTGAGTTACTCACTGTAGCATTCTTAGCCTCTGATCTGCTCTTGAAAACAAAGGGAAATAATGCATTGAAGTATAAACAACACATAAAAAGCCATAACATTACAGTCTTGCTAATCATCTCTTTCTATTTCCATCATATTCTAACTATTTCTGACATTTTGAACAGGACTGCAGGATGAAATCTTTGTCTCCTGTCAAGAAAATACAATACATGTTTAAAAATAAAAGTATGTTTTGTTGATCTGCCAGTCATCACATCGAGCAACACAGTCAAAGGGAGGCTATGGAGGATTGTTGGCAGCATCTACGGTAGTCATCAGACAGCTCCATTTTAACATTACTCTCTTGGACACCACATGGGTATTCACTGAATTAAGCTGTTACCCTTTTCTTAGAACTCAGTTAATGTTGACAGAAGCTAATGGTTTCTAAAATGATGGAAAATTCTGCAGCAGTCAAAGACTTCAAGTGGACAGGATGAGGGATGGTTAAGCTCCCTCTGTTGTTTGGGAATTTCTTTGCGATATGTAGTGAAAAAAGAAGAAAAGAACTTGAAAAGATATGGTGTCTTTCACAACTTCAGCATGTCCCAAAGTGCTGCGGAGCCATGAAACATCTTTGAAGTGCAGCTACTATGTACATATTGTGTCAATCAAAGAAAACATAGAGATAAAATTTATTTCTCTTTGCGTCCTACTTTTGCAAATGATAGCACATATTAAGTCTGTTCATCTACCATCTTGTACTTGTTGACTTAAATTGGCCTTCAGTGCGGCATCAACTTTGTAAAATTATCATTGTCATTTTCAGACTCCTCCTTGGTCTTAAATAAAAACAGAAATTGCTGGAAAAGCTCAGCAGGCCTGGCAGCATCTGTGGAGAGAAATCAGAGTAGACATTTTGGGGCTGCTGACCCTTCCTCATAACTGACAGTAGCTAGGAAATAATGGTTTATATGCAAAAGATAGGTTGGGGGGAGGGGGCAAGCAGTAAACGATGGGTGGGACAGAGCTCAAAGAGAGAGAAGTTAGACAGACAAAGAAGTGGCTAAAAGATCTGGCTGGGGGGAGGTGAAAAGTGGTTAATGGGGACTGTGAGTGGCTAATGATGGGTTGTGTATAATAGCAGACTGTGTGATAGGAAGGCCCAGTGTACATGGCAGGGGCAAGGGCATTGGAAAGCTCAAGCCCTAACGGTATTGAACTCGATATTGGGTCCCCACTCGGAAAATGAGGTGCTGTTCTTCCAGCTTGTGCTGAGCTTCACTGGAGCACTGCAGCAAACCTGGGGCAGAGGGGTTGGCCAGGGAGCAGGGTGGTGTTTTAAAGTGGCAGGCAACTGGAAGCTCAGGGTAGAAGGTTGATGTTCTGTGAAGCGATCACTCGTCAATGCTTCATTTCCCCAACATAGAAGAGACCACATTGTGAGCAGTGAATGCAGTAGACTAGTCTTGCTCTCTGCTAAACTCGTGAACTTCCTCTGGTGCTTATAAACCTTTGAGATGACAGAAGACCTATTACAGACTCTTATATATCTCTGGTTTTAATCATTGCAAGGCTTTAGGTGCCTAAGCCCATCTGTCTAGAATGTTCTCCCCACAACTCTCCACATCTCGCCTTTGCTTCCCACCTCTCAGAAACTGTTACATCATTGACCAAACCTTTGGCCACCTCTGTTACTAATCAATGGTTAAATCTCTGTTACTAATCAATGGTTAAATTCGGTGAAGTGTTTTGATCCATTTTATCTTGCTAAGGGTAAATTATAAATGCAAACTCTTTCAGTTGTCCACAAGAAAAGATGGAAAATGCATCAGCTATGCATGCAGCAGATTCAGAAAATATAATGTAAAATAAAAACTTACCTTGCACAAATTGGGAGTCAGCAGCAATATTGAACAAGTTGCTCTACCACTATACAATGCATTATAAACCATCAGTGCCCTTTAAACAGTCACAATACTGTGCGTGGAAAATTGATACACTGTCAGCTGTGATTTGCAAAGATTGTGGCATCAAAGTTTTCAAATAGAGGCACTGATTATATGAATTGGATTTTTTTCCAGGGCTCAGCTGAGAGGAGAGGGGGGTGGGGAGGGGTGGTAAAGAACAGGAGAAGGGTCGTTGGACAAAACCTCCATTAGAAGTGGTACAGTCGTCAGGAACAAAACGCCATTTTCCAAAGCAGCAGTAAGATTACTATTATCGAATATCAATCCCGCTTCTCCTCCTCTATCTTTTCTTGAGGTTTTTTACTGCTGTTGTTGCTATGCATTTTCCCACATGATATACTCCTCCTCATCCTGACCTGTTTTTAGATACTGTGCAATACTTTTACTGCAAAGGGAATGTCATCTTTTGCTAATGCCTCATGCTGTTCGCTTTTATTAGCTTTGATCTGCTTCAGCATATGTTAAGATTAGTAATGTTTTTATTAGCTTACTACTTATGTAATTCCAATAGTTTCGAATGTGCGGTGATCTTAATGGGCTGAGTATTAATTTCAAATGGATTTGTTGCTGACCTAAGGAATCCTTCTTGTTTACAAGTTGTGTGCATCACGAGTCACTTTGTGTTAGACATAGCTCATTGAGTAACACACTTGTCTCACAGTGACAGATATTCAGCGTAACATTTCAGAATATTCAGAAAAAAAGTATGTTTCTGTGATAAAGCTAAGACCTAAAGGGACAGCCAACACCTGTGGTTAGCTAAAGAAGTTGGAGACACTTTCCGATTGACTGAAAAAGCATACCGCGATGCAAACGCAAGTGCTATGTCAGCTTACAAAGGAGAGCAGAAAATGACTAAAATGTTAATAAGGAGGAAGAAATTAGAGACTTGGATAGAAATGTAAAAAAAAAGCAATAAGAATAACACGTAATAAAAATTATTAAATTATAAATAATAAAATAGAACATAGAACATTCCAGCGCAGTACAGGCCCTTCGGCCCTCCATGTTGTGCTGACCTATGGAATCAATTTGAAGCCCATCAACCTCCACTATTCCATTTTCATCCATATGCCTAACCAATGACCACTCAAATGCCCTTGAAGTTGGCAAATCTACTACTGTTGCAGGCAATGCGTTCCATGTCCCTACTACTCTCTGACAAAAGAAACTACCTCTGACATCTGTCCTATATCAGTCACCCTTCAATTTAAAGCTGTGTCCTCACTTGCTCGCCAGCACTATCCAAGGATCTCACTGTCCAACCTATCTAACCCTCTGATTATCTTATATGTATCAATTAAGTCACCTCTCAACCTTCTCTCTAATGAAAACAGCCTCAAGTCCCTCAGCCTTTCCTCTTAAGACCTTCCCACCATACCAGGCAACATCCTAGTAAATCTCCTCTGAATCCTCTCCAAAGTTTCCACATCGTTCCGATAATGTGGTAACCAGAACTGTATGCAATTCTCCAAGTGCGGCCGCACCAAAGTTTTGTACAGCTGCAGCAGGATCTCATGGTTCCAAAACCCAATCCCTCTACCAATAAAAGCTAACACACTATACGCCTTCTTAACAACCCTATCAACCTGGGTGGCAACTTTCGAGGATCTATGTACATGGACACCGAGATCTCTCTGCTCATCTACACTACCAAGAATCTTACCATTAGCCCAGTACTCTGTATTCCTGTTATTCCTTCCAAAGGGAATTATCTCACACTTTTCCACATTAAAGTCCATTTGCTACCTCTCAGCCCAGTTCTGCAGCTCATCTATGTCTCTCTGTAACCTACAACATCCTTTGTCATTATCCACAATTCCACCGACCATAGTGTCATCTGCAAATTTACTAACCCATCCTTCTATGCTCTTGTCCAGGTCATTTATAAAAATGACAAACAGCAGTGGACACAAAGCTGACCCTTGTGGTGCACCACTAGTAACTGAACTCCAGGGTGAATATTTCTCATCAATCACCACCCTCTGTCTTCTTTCAGTTAGTCAATTTCTGATCCAAACCGCTAAATCACCCTCAATCCCATGCCTCTGTATTTTGTGAAATACCGTACCGTGGGGAACCTTATCAAACGCCTTACTGAAATGCATATGCACCACATCAACCATTTTATCCTCATCCATCTGTTCGGTCACCTTCTCAAAGAACTCAATAAGGTTTGTGGGGCATGAACTAACCTTCACAAAATCGTGTTGACTACTCCAAATCAACTTGTTCATCTCTGGATGATTTTAAATCCTATCTCGTATAACCTTTTCCAACAATTTACCCACAACCAAAGTAAGGCTCACTGGTTGATAATTACCAGGGTCGTCTCTTCTTGAACAAGGGGACAACATTTGCTATCCTCCAGTTTTCTGGCACTATTCCTGTAGACAATGATGACATAAAGATCAAAGCCAAAGGCTTGGCAATCTCCTCCCTGGCTTCCCAGAGCATCCCAGGATAAATCCCATTCGGCCCAGGGGACTTATCTATTTTTACACTTCCCAGAATTGCTAACACTCGCTCCTTCTGCACCACAATCCCATCTAGTCTAGTCGCCTGTATCTCAGTAATGTCCTCGACCACATTGTCTTTTTCTAGTGTGATTTCTGATGAAAAGTATTCATTTAGCACTTGCCCTATTTTCTCTGACTCCACACACAACTTCCCACTACTTTCCTTGGTTGGCCCTAGTCTTACTCTAGTCATCTTCCCCCAGCTATAATTCTTGCCTTGCAGTACATATCTGTCCCTTTCCATCGCTAAAGTAAACATAACTGAATCGTGGTCACTATCACCAAAGTGCTTACCTACCTCCAAATCTAACACCTGGCCAGGTTCATTACCCAGTACCAAATCTAATGTGGCCTTGCCCCTTTTTGGCCTGTTTACATTCTGTGTCAGGAAACTCTCCTGCACACATTGAACAAATACTGACCCATCTAAAGTACTTGAACTATAGTATTCCCAGTCAATATTTGGAAAGTTGAAATCCCCCATAACGACTACCCTGTCAGTCTCACTTCTAGATTACTTTACAGTATGGAAACAGGCTCTTTGGCCCAACAAGTCCACACCGACCCGCCGAAGCGCAACCCACCCATACCCCTACATTTACCCCTTACCTAACACTACGGGCAATTTAGCATGGCCAATTCACCTGACCTGCACACCTTTGGACTGTGGGAGGAAACCGGAGCACCCGGAGGAAACCCACGTAGACACGGGGAGAATGTGCAAACTCCACACAGTCAGTCACCTGAGGCGGGAACTGAACCCGGGTCTCTGGCGCTGTGAGGCAGCAGTGCTAACCACTCTGCTGCCTATTGAGGATCATCTTTGCTATCCTGTCATCTACGTCTCCAGAACTATTTGACGGCCTACAGAAAACTCCCAACAGGGTGACCTCTCCTTTCCCGTTTCTAATCTCAGCCCATATTACCTCAGTCAACAAGTCCTCAAACGTCCTTTCTGCCACTGTAATACTGTCCTTGACTAACAGTGCCACACCACCCCCTCTTTTAACATTTTCTCTGTTCTTACTGAAACTCTAAATCCCGGAACCTGCAACAACCATTCCTGTCCCTGCTCTACCCATCTCTCTGAAATGGCCACAACATTGAAAGCCCAGGTACCAACGCATGCTGCAAGTTCACCCACCTTATTCCAGATGCTCCTGGCACACTTCAAAGCAACTTCTTCCCTGCCACTGCCTTCTTGCTATCTTGAAATCTTAGTTCGCACTTCACTACACTCATCCTCCCATAAACTCAAACTGCAATTTTGGTTCCCATCCCCCTGCTGAATTAGTTTAAACCCACCCGAAGAGCATTAGCAAATTTTCCCTCCTGGGTTTTGATACCCCTCTGGTTCAGGTGAAGACCATCCTGTTTGTAGAGGTCCCACCTACCCCAGAAAGAGCCCCAGTTATCCAGGAATCCAAAACCCTCCCTCCTGCACCATCCCTGTAGCCACATGTTCAACTCCTCTCCCTCCCTATTCTTCACCTTGTTAGCATGTGGTATGGGCAACAAAACAGAGATAATTCTGTTTGTTCTAGCTCTAAGCTTCCACCCTAGCTCCTTGAATTTATGCTTTAAGTCCCCATCTCTCTTCCTACCTTTGTCATTAGTGCCAATGTGGACCACAATTTGGAGTTGATCCCCCCTCCCCCTCAAGGATCCTGAAAAGACGATCGGAGACGTCATGAATCCTGGCATCCGGGAAGTAACACAGCAACCGTGAGTCTCTCTCGTTCCCACAGAACCTCCCATCTGTCCCCCCTAGCTCTGGAGTCCCAATGACTAATACTATGCTAATGATGGGAATAAAAAATAATGAAAATTCATTTTAAAACTAACAAGAGTATTCACAGGCATTTCAAAGTGAAGCAGTAAGAAAGGTGAACACTGATCCTCTTGAAGTTGAGAATGGGGACTCAGTTATGGGTAATAAAGAAATAGCAGATTAACGAACAAAAATTTAACTTCTGTCAACACTTCAGAGTATATACAAACCATTCCAGTCCTGTTAGAAATCAGGTGGTGGAAGGGAGAGAGGACATTATTGAAATTGCAACCATAAAGGATGTGATAAAAGGGAACTGATAAAAGAGCTGAGGGATAACAATCCTTCAGGTCCACATGGACTTTGTCAAAGAGTCTCAGAAGAGTTGTCGATGTGCTGGTATTAATTTTCCAAAATGTTCCATGTTCAGGAAAGTTTCCAATAGGTTGGAAATTAACCTTTCTGTTCAAGAAATGAGAGAGGCAGAAATCAGGAAACCGCAAGCCAGAACAAGTCCATAGATCCCTAAAGATGTCAGAGTAGGTAGACAGGGTGGTGATGAGGCATATGGGATACTTGTGTTCATTAGCCAAAACGTAGAATATAGGAGCCAGGAAATCTTGTTACAACTTTATAAATCATTGGCTAGGCCACTGATGGAATATTATGTACCATTCTGGACACCATCCTGTGTTGGAAGAGTGTGATTGCACTGGAGAGAGGGTGAAGAGAATATTCACCACGATGTTGCCTGGGATGAAAAATGTTAGAAATTAGGAGAGACTAGATAGGCTGGGTTTGTTTTCACTGGACGAAGGCGAAAGTGAAGGCTGCAGGTGCTGGAGATCAGAGTTTAGATCAGAGTGGTGCTGGAAAAGCACAGCAGGTCAGGCAGCACCCGAGGATCAAGAAAATCGATGTTTCGGGCAAAAGCCCTTCATCAGGAATGAAAGCAGGGAGCAAAGGAAGTAAGGTTCACCATTCCACCCTCCTCTCTGACCTATCACCTTCATCCCCACCCCAATCCACCTATTGTACTCTTGGTTACTTTCTTCCCAGCCCCACCCCCCTCCTATTTATCTCTCCACCCCAGAGGCTCCCTGCCTTCATTCCTGATGAAGGTCTTTTACCCGAAAGGTCTATTTTCCTGCTCCCCAGATGCTGCCTGACATGTTTAGCTTTTCCAGCAACACTCTAATCTTGACCTTGTTTTCACTGGAGCAGAGGAGGCTGAGGGAGAGTCCAATTGAGATGTACAAATTTAAGGGAGGCATCGATCAGGTATAATGTGAGATTCAATCCCTCCCCAATGGCAGACTTATTCAACCAGAGCGTGTAAGTTTAAGGTGAGGAGTAAATGGTTCAGAGGATATCAAGAAAATGTCTTTTCTTCCAGAGGATGGTGGAAATATGGAATATGTTGCCTAAGCGGTTGTTGGAGGCAGTTGCACGCGCAACATTTAAGCAGCATCTGGATGAATGCTTCAAATGCCAGGGCATAGCAGGCCATGGACCAAATGCAGGTAGGTGGGATTAGTATAGTTTTCTGTTTGTTGGTCAGCATAGACATGGTGTGCTGAAGGGCCTGTATCTAAGCTGTATGATTCTATGGGAAAAGAGTTAGAATCAACCATTAAAATAATTATAGTCATGTACTTAGAAAAACCCGGGGAAATTGGGAAGAGTCAGCTTTATTTTGTGAAATGGAAATCATATTGAACTAAACATATTTATTGGTGCTGTTTAAGGAGCAACGTGTGATATGAATAAAGGGGAAATGTACTGTACTTGGATTTCCAGAAGGCATTTAATAAGGTGCCAAATAAAACCTTAGAGGGTAAAATGAATGCTCGTGATGGGGACGGTAACATATCAGCATGGAGAGAAAATTGGCTGGAAAACAGAGAGTGTGCAAAAATGGGGCGCTGGCTGATTTGCAGATTGGTAAGTGGAGTCATAGGGTCATAGAGATGTACAGCACTGATTAAGGATAGTCAACATGCCTTCGGTCCAGCTTGTCCAGGCCAACCAGATATCCCAACCTAATCTAGTCCCATTTGCCAGCACTTGGCCCATATCCCTCTAAACCTTTCCTATTCACATACCTGTCCAGACTCCTTTTAAATGCTATAATTGTACCAGCCTTCACCACTTCCTCTGGTAACTCATTCCATGTACACCACCACCCTTTGCATAAAAATGTTACCCCTTAGGTCGCTTTTATATCTTTCCCCTCTCACCCGAAACCTATGTCATCTAGTTATGGACTCCCCGACCCCAGGGAAAAAGATCTTGCCTATTTACCCTGTTCATGCCCCTCGTAATTTTGTAAATCTGTATAAGGTCACCCCTCAGCATCCGATGGTCCAGGGAAAAAAGCCCCAGCCTATACCGCCTCTCCCAACAGCTCAAATCCTCCAACCCTGGCAACATCCTGGTAAATCTTTTCTGAATCTTTTCAAGTTTCACAACATACTTCTGATAGGAAGGAGACCAGACTTGCCCGCAATATTCCAACGGTGGCCTAACCAATGTCCTGTACAACAGCAACATGACCTCCCAACTCCTGTACTCAATACTCTGACAAATAAAGGAAAGCATACCAAACGTCTTCTTCACTATCCTATCTATCTGTAACTTCACTTTCAAGAAGCTATGAACCTGCACTCTAAGGTCTCTTTGTTCAGCAACACTCCGCAGGGCCTTACCATGAAGTATATCAGTCCTGCTCTGATTTACATTCCCAAAATGCAGCACCTCGCATTTATCTAAATTAAACTCCATCTGCCAGTCCTCAGCTCATTGTCCCATCTGATCCAGATCCTGTTGTAATCTGAGGTAACCTTCTTCACTGTCCACTACATCTCTAATTTTGGTGACATCTGCAAACTTACTAACTGTACCTCTGATGTTCACATCCAAATTATTTATAGAAATGACAAAACGCAGTGGACCCAGCACCGATCCTTGTGGCACTCCACTGGTCACAGGCCTCCAGTCTGAAAAGCAAACCACCACCACCTCCCTCTGTCTTCTACCTTTGAGCCAGTTCTGTATCCAAATGGCTAGTTCTCCCTGTATTCCATGAGATCTAACCTTGCTAATCAGTCTCCCATGGGGTACTTTGTCGAACTCCTTACTGAAGTCCACATGGATCACATCTACCGCTCTGCCCTCATCAATCCTCTTTGGAACATCTTCAAAAAACTCAATCAAGTTTGTAAGACATGATTTCCCACGCACAAAGCCATGTGACTATCCTTAATCAGTCCTTGCCTTTCCAAATACATGTAAATTCTGTCCCTCAGGATTCCTTCCAACAACGTGCCCACCACCGATGTCAGGCTCACTGGTCTATAGTTCCCTGGCTTTTCCTTACCACCTTTCTTAAATAGTGGCACCACATTAGCCAACCTCCAGTCTTCCAGCATCTCACCTGTGACTATCGATGATACAAATATCTCAGCAAGAGGTCCAGCAACCATTGCCCTAGCTTCCCACAGAGTTCTAGGGTACACCTGATCAGGTCCTGGGGATTTATCCACTTTCATGTGTTTCAAGATATCCAGCACCTCCTCCTCTGTAATATGGACATTTTTCAAGATGTCACCATCTATTTCCCCACATTCGATACCTTCCATGTCCTTCTCCACAGTAAACACAGATGCAAAGTAGTTATTTAGTATCTCCCCTATCTTGTGCAGCTCCACACATAGGCTGCCTTGCTGATTTTTAAGGGGCCCTATTCTCTCCCTAGTTACCCTTTTGTCCTTAATGTATTTATAAAGTCCCTTTGGATTCTCCTTAACCTTATTTGCCAAAGTTATCTTATGTCTCCTTTTTAACCCCTGATTTCCCTCTTAAGAATACTCTTACTGCCTTTATACATTTCCAAGGATTCATTCGATCTATCCTGTCTATACCTGACATATACTTCCTTCTTTTTCTCAATTTCTCCAGTCATCCAGCATTCCCTACACCTACCAGTCTTTCCTTTCACCTTAACAGGACCATGCTGTCTCTGGACTCTCATCTCATTTTTGAAGGTTTCCCATTTTCCAGCCGTCCCTTTACCTGCGAACATCTGCACCCAATCAGATTTTAAAAGTTCTTGCCTAATACCATCAAAATTGGCCTTTCTCCAATTTAGAACTTCAACTTTTAGATCTGGTCTATCCTTTTCCATCACTATTTCAAAACTAATAGAATTATGGTCGCTGGCCCCAAAGTGCACCCCCACTGACACCTCAGTCACCTGCCCTGCCTTATTTACCAAGAGTAGGTCAAGTTTTGCTCCTTCTCGAGTAGACACATCCACATATTGAATCAGAAATTTTTTTTTGTACGCACTTAACAAATTCTTCTCCATCTAAACTCTTAACACTATAGCAGTCCCAGGCTATGTTTGGAAAGTTAAAATCCCCTACTATAACCACCCTATTATTCTTACAGATAACTGAAACCTCCTCGCAAATTTGTTTCTCAATTTCCCTCTGATTATTAGGGGGTCTATAATACAATCCCAATAAGGTGATCACCCTTTCTTATTTCTCGGTTTTACCCAAATAACGTCCCTGGATGTATTTCTGGGAATATCCTCCCTCAGCACAGCTGTAATGCTATCCTTTATCAAAAATGCCACTCCCCCTCCTCTCTTGCCTCCCTTTCTATCCTTCATATCGCATTTGTATCCTGGAATATTAAGCTGCTGTCCATCCCTGAGCCACATTTCTGTAACTGCTATGATATCCAAGTCTCATGTTCCTAACCATGCCCTGAGTTCATCTGCCTTCCCTGTTAGGCCTCTTGCATTGAAGTAAACATAATTTAATTTATTAGTCCTACTTGTTCTCTGCTTTGTCCCTGCCTGCCCTGACTGTTTGACTCACTTCTTTTCTCAACTGTACCAGTCTCAGGTTGATCTCTTTCTTCACTATCTCCCTGGGCCTCAACCCCCTCACCTTCTTTGTTTAAATCTTCTTGAGCAGCTCTGGCAAATCTCCCTGCCAGTATATTAGTCCCCTTCCAATTCAGGTGCAATCCGTCCTTCTTATACAGTTACTTCTACTCCAGAAGAGATTGCAATGATCAAAAATGTGAACCCTTCTCCCATACACCAGCTCCTCAGCCTATTCATCTGCTCTATCCTCCTATTCCTACCCTCACTAGCTCTCAGCACTGGGAGTAATCTAGATATTACTACCCTTGAGGACCTCCTTTTCAAATTCCTGTCCAACGTTCTATATTCTCCCTTCAGAATCTAATCCTTTTCCCTTCCTATGTCATTGGTTCCAATGTGTACAATGACCTCCTTCTGGGCCCTCTCCCCTTTTGAGAACATTCTGCACCCTCCACGAGATTACCTTGATCCTGGCACCAGGCATGCAATACACCATTCTGATTTTCCGTTACTGGCCACAAAAACATCTGTCTATGCCTCTGACTAGAAAGTCCCCTGTTTCAATCAATTGCTTGGAACCTGACATACCCCTCATTACATTAGAGCCTGTCTTAATCCCAGAAACTTGGCTGTTCATGCTACATTCCCTTGAGAGTCCATCACCCCCTATTTTTTCCAAAACAACCTACTTGTTTGAAATGGGGATAGCCACAGAAGGCGCCTGCATTACCTGCCTATCTCTCCTACCTTTCCTGGAGTTAACCCATCTACCTGACTGTTCCTGCAGTTTTGTTTCCTTCCTATAACTGCCATCATCACACCCCCTAGCTATTATAAATTCCTTAGTACCTCTAACTGCCATGTCAACCAATCCATGATACTTGATAGGATTTGCAGCCAAAGACACTTTCTGCAGACATAATCATCAGTGAGATGGAAATTCTCCCTAAACTCCTACATCTGACAAGAAGAGCATATTACTCGACTAAAGCCCATCTTTACTCCTTCACAATCTACCGACCCTGAAAATAGCATCCTCTTTTTTGCTCTAAAAAACAGTGCTCCAGGCTAACTCAGTACTTATGGTTTATATTTTTTAAAAGTTTAATCAAAAGACAGATTTCAATAAAACATATAATCATGAGAGAACCCACTCTACTCACTACTGTAGACTTACAGCAAGTTTACACTTAAAAACTATGCATTTATCTGTTCCCGCACTGTGAGCTCTGCAACATAGGTTCCTCCAAGGTCAGCTGTAAATTTAGCTGTTTGATCATTTTTCCTGGATGTACTCCGATGTC